>NC_080042.1:80354896-80655521 GCF_012489685.1 Lotus japonicus | reverse complement strand
CATTCCTTACCATCAATTGACGTGTTAACTATTTTTTCTTCTTTCTCGAGCATATCATGAATGGGTATATATCATGAAAAGCTTGCAAATTTAGTAGAACTAGAAACGATGATAATCTGCCAAGAACATTGAGATAATTCAACCCAGATGAAGAACCCAGCAAACCATTCAACCAGAAATTATTCCACATTCTTCTTAGACCCATAAATTATTCCAGAACAGCAAGACGAACCCAGAAATCAGCAAAACCCACGGTGACAAGAATTAAGCAAATGCCTCAATCCATAAACCATTCAACCCAGAAACCTCAGAAACCAACAAACCCAGAAATCCCTTCACCAAAAAAACCCAGAACACACAAATCGGGTCAGATCGGAACAATTTCCCAACCACCACCAGCGGACCAAAACGATCACCCCACCCTTACTTCAGATTAGACGACGTAGATCCTGGGGCCAATGGAAGCGAGGCGCGCGTGGGAAACGAGGGAGTGGAAGCTCTCTAGGGAGACCACGTCCTTGCAGGGGAGGAAGAGGGAGGGGTTCCATCAGAATCGAGGAGGGTGGCGGAGACGAGGCCTCGACGAGAATCAACTCCGACGGAGTCTTTAACGCTGACGAGAGCAACTTTCGTTCCAATTCAACGCGTCGAAACGCGCCTGTGACCGTTCCAAACTGACCGCCGTGTAATCCCAACAAAACGCGCATCCAATTTCCATCATCACACATATATTCGGACAAAGAATCAAAACCAAGAGGTTGGAGAAGAAGAAGATCAGAAATTCACAGAAACCCTCTTTACATCTTGCTTGGAATTTTCACCGTCTCAATTAGCATGACCATTGGAGATTAGGAATAGTATATGAAAGTGAACAGATAATGAATAGGAATAGTTTTTTTTTTTCCGGATTAGGAATAGTTTCATTATTAATTATTTTATTAATTTCACTTTTTTATAATTTAAATGAAAAATAAAAATAAATTCCACGTCAGCTCATTAAACTGACGTGGCCATGTCACTGGGCCACCGGAGCTCCGACATTGACCTAGAGCTCCGGAGGGACCAAAACCAAACCTTTTGACAAATGTTAGAGACTAAAACTCACCTTTATTCCGGCGAGAGACCAATGCCAAACATTTAGTAAAGGTTAGGGACGAAAAACTTATTTAAGCCGAATATGAAAGAAGAAGCTACAAATATGCAGTGCTTGCAGTTGAATAGTTTTACTTTTTGTCTACAACTTCTCCATCATATCTTTTTTCTCCTGGGATTAGATTTGTAATGTGGAAAATAAACCATTTTTGTCTTGTGATATGAACTGGGTCCCAGTTATCTTTATGATCTGTGTCTGATTGTTATGAAAATTTGATCTGGGATTGGAATGTTGAAAGCAACTTTGCTATACCATTCACATGTATGCTGTGACTTTATCCAAAGCTGGCTTTGCACTTCAATTGTCTTTTGCCATGGTTTTTGTATCAGATTGTCAGTTTTCCCAACTTCTCTACAATTTTCAAACAATCGAATATGTTCTTGTTTCTTTTAATTTCTTTTCGAATTCTTATTTTTCATTAATGGTAATGCAAGTATTGAATATGCTCCCAACAATAATTTGATGACAACAGATGTAATATTCATCTTCAAAACTGAGTAAATATTGTACCATAGAAAATGATCAGTTCATTCACAAATTAATCTACCCGTGCAAAAGAAAGCTATATAATAATGTGTAATCCACAAATCATACAAGGTTAAATATTGAACTATATATCTCGAGAAAATTCTGTCAGAATCAATTCTGCAAACGCTGATCCAAACACACAACTAGTAACTTCTGCCCCAGTATGTCCACTTTGTGGCAGGCCTTCCTGAAGCAAAGCATATCGTTCCTTCAGGGAGTTCTGGCTGATCAAAGGGACTACAAAGAGTCTTTGCTGCTCCCATCTCGCCCTCTGTCCTTGCTTTGACATCTTCTTCCACCTCCTCCTCATCACACCAAGGTGCTAAGATCATCTTTCTCTGGTTCAAAGCTTGTACAAACTCATCCCATGAATGTATGACCTGAACACATTCATCTCGCTTTTGTTTGGCAACATCAAAAAGATTCTGCTGAATATCATCCAGCAACTTCTTCAATTCCTCAACCAAATCTTCATTAGCAATGTCTATCTTTTCTCCATTATCGCGTCGAACAGCGCGGACCTGCTTATTTGCCAAATCCTTAAGCCCAATCTCTATTCTTAGAGGAACACCTTTCATTTCCCAGTGAGAATGTTTCCACCCAGGAAGATAGTCATCTCTAGAATCCAACTCAGCGCGAATACCTGCCTCGCATAATGTAACCACAGTTGCAGAACAGGCATCATTGATTCCTTGAGTATCAGCACCTTTGTAAGGCACGGGAATCACTATGACTTGAACTGATGCTACTTTTGGAGGCAGCACCAATCCCTTGTCATCACCATGAACCATAACCATCACCCCAATAGTTCGAGTACTGTAGGCCCATGAGTTCTGCCACACCATTGCTTTCTCTCCCTTGTCATTTTCAAAGTTTATCTCAAACATCTTAGCAAAATTTTGGCCCAGACAATGAGAAGTTGCACCTTGTATACCACGACCTGTGTTTGGAATAAATGCCTAGCAAAATCCAACATCAAAATTTTGTAAACAACTTTTCAACATTCAAACAAAGCTTACTTTTGTCTCTAGTCTCACAAATGCACAATTTTGGTACCTATAGTTTCAATTGCTCAAGTTGAGTCCCATTTGATCCGCTCTTAGCTTTTCACTCAATAACTAACGAAGAAATTGATATATCACAATTTTCTATGTCGAAAGTGACAATTTGTCTTAAAATGTCATTAACCTTAAAAAATGTGATCCACATCAAAATTTTTCATTACTAATTGAATGAAAAGCTAATATGTAGATCAAATTTGTTCAATTTTAATAGTAGAACTTAAAGCGATATAGACCAAAATCACGCATTGTGAAAACCAAAAGTGTAATCAGGCCTTCAAACAATATATATATATATCAGTAATTGAGAAGAATGTGAAAGAAGTATGTACCTCAACACTGGTAGTGTAAAGTGCACCAGCAAACTTCTCAAGCTCACTTTTCTTCCCCTTTATGACAGGAACAGCCAAATACTCTTCATATATACACCTATACAATTCCAGTATCTCAAGAACCTCAGCATCTGCTTCCTCCTTGGTTGCAAAAGCAGAGTGCCCTTCCTGCCAGAGAAACTCGCAACTCCGAATGAATGGCATAGGATTACTCTCCCATCTAACCACACTGCACCACTGATTCAGTTTCATTGGCAAATCACGGTGCCCTCTAATCCACTTGGAGAAATAGGGATACATCACAGTTTCACTGGTAGGGCGAATTGCAATTGGATTCTCCAACACAGTTTTACCGGATTTTGTTACCCAAGCAACCTCTGGTGAAAACCCCTCAACGTGATCCAGAACACCGCGATTCACGAACAGTGGGAAGTAGCAGTTCTTGACCTTCATCTTCTTGATTTGTGAATCGAAGAAAGTTTGTAGTATCTCCCAGGTTGAAATTGACCATGGTCTGAGAATGTAGCAGCCAGAGATATCGTAGTACTCGATCAATTCGGCATTCACGACTACCTCAGAGTACCACTCTCCAAAATTCTCTGCCTTCCGATGCGTGAGCCCCAAGCCAGTCTCTTCTTGTTGCTGCGTTGAAGGTTTCTCGGCTTCGCTTCCCGCCATTCTGAACGGCGTGACTCCGATGCCGGCGACGGTGGCGCGAGAGGGTTTGTGGGGCTGTGGGAGACTCGGGTCTAGGGGCTTTGAATTGACAACTTTCTAAGGGAACATACAATTATATATGTAATAAGTTGCTTGAGGTGCAAGTAAGAAATAATGAATTAAATAATATGGGCTTAGCCTATAAGATGTGATTTCAAATTAAATGAGATGATCACGTTCAAAAAAAATAAAATAAAATGAGATGATGTATGATAATTTTAAATTTTAAGTGAGATTTATTGTAGATACACTTCCTGATTTAAAGAGGATTTGATTTTGATGTAATGAAATCTTCAATATTTTTTTTTGACAGCAACACAGAATAAAATTAAGCAGAAAACAAAGTTGGGTTTGTTATCCGGTCTTCTAACAATATAGATCCTAGACCAGAAGGACCCACTCCAAACCAATACATTATCAGGAAAAGAAAGTGAATACTTAGACATAAAATCTGCTGCACAATTGCAACATCATACAATTGTGACACGCATAATCATCAGACATGCTTTATGCAGCAGCAACTGATTCTTCATTCACACAGTTCAAATGCTCATTGAAGCTGCATTTGCTGTCCATAAGCTCACCACCACACCCTCCCCCACAGCCACCACTTTCCACCATATTTCCACAGCCACCACACCCTCCTCCACAGCCTCCACCACAGCCACCACTCTTCATCATACTTCCACAGCCTCCACCACAGCCTCCGCAACCACCACCACAGCCACCACTCTTGATCATACTTCCACACCCTCCACCACAACTACCAGCACCACAGCCCCCACAACCACCACTTTTCACTGCATTCCCACAGCCACTACCACAGCCTCCACTTGAGAGTCCCAAATTTTTTGTTGTCCTTGCATCTCCAGTGCACACTTTACTGCTTAACTCCACTCCACTCAGGTCTTTCCTTTCGATTTCCTCATCGGGACCATTCACCATCAAATCTTGACTTTTAGCAGTGATGCCTTCATATCCTTCCCTTTTCATTATATCAGAAGCAATAAATGCCAATAGGATTCCAGGCAATACCATCCACTTTTCCTTTGCCTATGCAATTTTTGAAAAATAAGGAGTGAACAAAAAGCAGAAAACAAATTAATATAGAAAAAAAGATTTAAAACACCCCTGATCATATCCACCAAGGGGTGGATCGGAGTAGAGAGATAAAGAGAGATATGTGATGAGTGATATGATGGAATAGAGATAAGTGTAAGCCCAGCGTAAAAATTAGAGTACGAACAAAACAAATCGAAGATTTTGAATATAAAACAAATCAAATAGGCCTTAATAGTAATAGAAAATATTTAGTATAGTAGCAAGAAGTAAGGTACCGTGATAAGTCTAGATCTCAAGTCAAGCAATGCTATGGCTTTGCCATAAGGATATTCTGTGGAGAATTCAACTGCTGTTAAGAAGTCCACTTCATTTCCTTGTTTTCCTAAGTGTCTTGGTTCATACTCTAGCTTTCTTCCCGGAAAGATTTTCACCTGTATCAAAAATCACATGAATTTAATGTGAGAAATTTGAAACCATCACATCTTCAGATTTCCATACTCACTCAGATTTTCAGATACATGTTTGAGTTTCAACGACTTTGAAACTTTGAGAGAATTACATATGAAGCAATCAATTTTGGTGCTTCAGAGTCACATACAAGCTTATGATGTGCGGGTCAAGTCATTATCAATCTCATACTGTGCTATATAAACTACTTATGTCTTTGAGACAATGTCAGCTTAGAAACTTCACTGGTCTAAAATATGGACTGTGAAACATTCATCTAGATGTTACAGGGTAAGTTCTCCAGATTTGGAGAAATTTGATAGAGTGTTATAGACAACAACAAAAAAAGAAACTGGGAACCTGAGTTTGGTACATAAGAGACTCTAATGTCCTGCTAAGGATTAACTTCAACAAAATTATGTATTAAGGTAAGGGCCTCTCTAGCAGGTACAGTAGAAAATGTGACTATAACATTTGTGCCTTCTTTGATCCTGACATTACCTTGAGGTTTATTGAAATATGTACTGGACATTTTCTTTGTGAACACATCAAATGAGTGGTTACTTTGATGCAATCAAGATCGAAAGAGCTCATGGCATGACAAGATATTTTCATAACAGGATAAGTTAGAATAAATGCATACCATCTTGGTGCCTGCAAGCTCAAAGATATGTCCATCCTTACTGCAGTTGTTTGGGGGAAACGACCAATGATTCTCCAAAAGAGTCCATCCGTTTCTCATAAACTTAGCAAGAGTGTGAGTCTCACCGGACTCCATGAGGCCAACAACCTCCTTTCCAGGATTTTCTTCGTTCTTTGCATTTTTCAAATCCCTGAAATTTAATCAGAGATAGGAAAGATTATAACTGAGCTTATTTTAGAATAATTCACCACAAGTGGCAGTTTTGCACAATATATTGAAGTAAACTATGTGGAATTCAAATATAGATGATCACGTCCTAGAAATCTTTTTTTCCTGACTAATTATAAGGCAACCATATGAAAAAGCTTGCTTTAAGCATATAATTCAGATCTGGTGTGCAACAGCAATCCCAAGTGCTCCTTGTTTTTGCATAAGTGTCCTTTCTCTCTTTGTAGTCTTTATCACTCTATTTATGCCTATATGAATCCTCGGTGACCTCATATGGAATGATGATCTTATTTTGGCACTACAAATGTTAATCATATTATTTATATTAAGCCTAATTTGTATCTATAGCTATTAACATGTTTCAACTGTTTATTCCATATTAGGATACACAGAAATATCTACATACAGAAAGCTAACGCTAGAGATAAACAAAATTGGCTTTCAGTTTACACATATACAAGCTTTTGCAACAGGTCAACAAAATTGATAATCTAGGAGAATTAGATGCTAGCATAATTGGGAGATTATTCAAATTGAATGAAAACAAGTTGATATTTCCAGACACAAAACAAGCAGCACTACAAATCACGTTAGGAGCAGTAACTTGCACAAATCACCTACAGACCAGACCCCAACATGAAATGAGAAATGACGCACGCATAAAGTGCATAGACTACCTCATCTGAAGGCTGATGATTCTGGAACCAGTTTCATCCGTGACATGAGTCCAACTCTTGGCATGTTGAGATTTAACAGGAAAGTTGAAAAAGCATGTATTTTTGGAAAATGGACGAGATTGAGTCATTTCGAGCGTATAAGGGGCAGGAATTGGGATAGTAAATGATATGGCTACACGTAATAAGATAGGCTTTGAACTCATAGTACTGGAACTTGGCTCCAACTCCAACCACTTCTCAACATAGAGCTCTGAAGCTGGGTCAAGATACTCCTGCATAGAGAATGAAGCAGATCCCAGTGTCTTAGTTGATCTTCTTATAGGTAACTTGGAAGAAGAATGGGACACGAGTTCAAAAAGCAGCTCTCCAGTAGCTTCACAATGGAAAGATGCAACCTGTTTCTCTCTAGACTCTGACAAAATACTTAGTTTCCTTTTGGCATCAAAGAAAGCACCAGGCTGTGATTTGGAAAATGAAACAAAGAGACCTCCTTCCTGCCCCTCTGGTAAGTTTTTAACCCCAACAAACTCCAAGAGAACCTAGACAAGGATTCAAGAAGAAATTACATTTACTCTCATACCATATGGCATATACAAACAGAAGTTGTTTTTATGATAGTTAATCAGTATGGCATGCATATGCCTATATACATGTAAGAGAGTATGAATCGGCAACAAGCAAATTCAACTGAAGTGATACAATTTAAATCCCCAAAGTAAAGAAAATTGTCATCATTATCCATAGTTTTTTTGTACACAGACCATTACTCTTCTTCTTACATACACTAGAAAAAAGGATACTTTTAGCAGCAGAATACAAGTCAGTTCACTATTTTGATAGTCCCCATTAAGCAGAAGTACAGATATTGGACATGCCTAGCTTGTTACAAAAGAATCAGAACCCTGGATATAGCCTTTATAAACAAACCTTCCAGCTGTTCATGATTCAAACGGTTTATATCCCCACTATAATGAAAAGCTTTGCAAGACAATAAACTATTCTGAGTCTGTAGCCCTACCACTGATCCAGAATCCATTGAATCTTAGTAACACCAACTTCTCATGATATGTGGCATGGTCTTATTTGCATATTTATGTACATGATCAATAAATTTTGCAGTTTTATACATGCATGAACATAATTAAGGGCTAAATCTTTAAACACAACAAATAGCACAAAAGAAATCTTAAAGTACCTCGACAACTTTCCGATCTTTAAGTGAAATTTCTTGTCGATTCTCATTGGAAGAAACAACCTTCTTGCAAATCATGCTAGGTGAAAAAGGGTTACTTGTGATAGGACATGGTGCATTACCCCTATACATTGCTCCAGCCTTCCAATATCTTATGCCAAATGTGTCTTCCCACTGTTTGGTGGTTCCAGAAAAACCAACATCCAGCTTCTTTCCTTTAGCTCTGTCTGAGTCTGTATCATCGTGTTCCAATACTTTTCCAAGTGCCTCATTGAGGTCTTTACAGTAAGAAACTGGATGTAACTGGTGAGAGTGCCAGATTAGGTCGATATCGTAGGTTGGAACACAAAAGCGTTTTACACCATTCTCCTTGTTTCTCTTGATAAGATGCAGAAAGCCTTTATATCTGGCCACAGCTTCCTTGATAAAGAGGTCATTTTTCAAGTAGGGTCTTGATACCTATCACAAAGACAAGGGATACAGAACCCACTTAGAAGATACAGAATTATGAACTACCTTAGACCATGGAACATACCAATGTTCCATTCAAATCCACTCTATTTCATCATTTTCCATCAATCCATACTTAGCTAAACAAACTAACAACTGAACAGTGCATTCACACATCACCATGTATTGTTTTATTGTTATTTGGAGATGCTGCCATATAATTAAGGAAGTGGGATAAAATTCTCGGGACTTCATAACTGTTCTCAAAACAAGTTTTTCTTGAAACCACAAGAATCTATTGTAAAGCATGCAAATAAGGCCAACAACAAATTGATTACAAAACCCCAATCATGCTAACATCCAAAATAAAGCTTTGGCAAACAGTTAGAGCACAGACCCGGTAAACCTTGATGACTTAATTAGTACTGTTAGAAGATAAAGCATTGAGTACATAAATATTAACTTCATTGGTCATGTACAATTTGAAATAGGACAAGTGGATTAACACTGCTCTCCATTACCTGGTAAAAAAATGGACTCTGCCTCTTAGCAGCTGAGATCAGATCATATTTGGCATATTTTGCCAGTCTAGTAATATTTTCAGAGATATCCTTGGGAAAAACATTAGTCAAATCAGAATTGTAGGGCTCATCTGGATACAGTTGATTCCAGATTTCTTCAGTTTGCCTGCCACAGATTCCTTCAACAGTGGAGGAGACAACATCAAAGTTGTCAAGTATCCGTCCATAAAGTTCCTCACAGTCAGATTTGTACCTTACCTGTGTAATAGATTGGAAAAATTTTATTTAACAGCAACTAAATCCCATCAAACAAACAGAAAAGCCAAGAATCAGGAAAATACAAATATTTCCTAGTCTAAAGCCTACCGGGTTGAGCCTGTGACAGTGCCAAACCCATTCACTGTCAAGAGGAACGACCAAAGAGCCTTCAAAAATCCGAGACTCGGAATGTTTAGCAAGCAAGGGAAGCCAACAAGCATTGTACCTAATCATACAGTTTCAATGTTGTATAATCAGCAGATGAAACTAGGAGGTTGAATTATAAATGTAAGAGAAAATCCATGATTCCTGCATCCCATGAATAATCACATTGCAAAGTTGTCATGGGAAAAAGTGCAGGTTTCTGGAAGCTATGAACCTTCATAAACTACATGGGGACAAAAGTAATGATATTTCCCTTCAATGAACTTAATTGGAAACGTGCAACGTCTTTCCAGTGGGTTTGAAGAAATAAAAAGAAGGTGGAGCAGTGTCATCCTCATAGAATTCAAAAAAGAAATGCAATAAGCTTATCTAAAGTGAAAATACCTGTAAAATGAGCACCCTGGAACTTTTATGACTTAAAGATTATAATTATCTTATACTTTAAACTAAAACAATGGTGGATACATAGCATGTTTGGATTCACGTCAAATCTTCCAAAATCAATTCTGCTCCCACAAAAGCTACTAGGAGTAGCTTCTCTCAGAATCAACTCTCCTTCTAACGTGAAAGACTACTGTGTATCAAAACATTTACTTGCCTACTTTATAGGAGCCTCATCCAAAAGAAAATAATAAATTTAGCATATGTCTGAATTTTTTTCTACAATTGACTGCAAGACTGGATACGGCATAAGCTTTCTAACGGAAGTTGCTTGTGATTATGGTTTCACCGTGTATCCAAACATGCACTGATTCTAAAACCAAAATCAATTATGGGCATAAGCTTCTGTGATATGCTTCTTGGTTTCAGAATTGATTCACATGAAAGAAAAGTTGATCCAAACATGCTATTAGATGGAGAAAAGAAAAATCCTCAAATGGATAACCAGTACCAGAAGACATACACAGACATCATATATAATTAAGATACTGAGGCATGATCATGCTTCTGAAGAAACATGGCTAAAACCAAGCAACAGAGTTGTTACTTGTTAGTCAAATTCTTTGTAGAATGTTAGTTACCTATAGATGGCTCTTTCTAGTGCAGGACCCTCATAGAGGTGACGATTTCTATCAACAGCTGCAAGGAATTGAAGCTGTTTTTTGGCCTCATCAACAAGGTCAACGCTTACTGCAATCTTTTGAGCTTCTTTCCACTCCAATTCTTGGTGTGGTTCCATCTCTCAATTCAATCTTTCAGAAACTGCAATCTTGTTGTCTCCGAAAGATCTGTATCTGACACTTAATAGAGTTCAGAGTTGTACTGCAACTGAAAGTAGTACCAAAATGCACGTCATCCAATTAAGAGGAGTACATGTACAACCAACTTCTCTATCTATATCCAAAAATCTTGTCTTGTGCCTAAAAGATTGTTCTTTTTAGAGAATAATAGAGATATTACATAATTATTGATGAAAAAAATTGGTCAATACTTTTAATTTTTTTAGCTGACAAGATTTATTTTTAGATTTTACTGTTTGTTATTCCGTTAACAAAATGGTACAAGACACAATGTGATCAAGGGTGATAGAAAGAGAGTTTTACCATCTCGATTTAGAATTATTCGAATCACAAAGTGATTTTCACATATTGGAACTCAGCATATATATGCATAATACATGAAAAATGACAAGAAAGTGGTAGTCACCAGAAATGGAGTACCGTAATATCCAAACTACGAAGGTCCCATGGTGACGTTGAGAATGAGATTATATTTTACAGCATCAGACAATAACAAGGACAATAATGGAATAATGCGCTAAATGCAAGCATGCTCCGAATTCAATGCTTGATTAGGGTAGAATAGTTAGTTTGGATTGGGTTTATCTTACCAATAAGTAGTTCCATTAAAATTAAAAAGAGTTTCTAGATTGAATGTTTTCAAGATGATATTATTAGAATTAAAGAAGTATGCCCCGGTAAAGTTTGTTGTTTACACATACATCCAATTAAATTTCACAAAATCAGAAAATATATTCTTGTTATAATTAAAATTTAAATTAAAAATATAAGAGATTCTCGTACGTGTCATGTTGTGATTGGTTGTTAATGCATGTCCATTAAAACTCTATTTTTAGATTAGGGGTTGATTGAAAATATATTAGAAGATGGAATGTGGTGGCAAGAATAGTAAGTCACAGAATCTGAAAAATTGCCTTTGGATTAAAAGGACCCTGTATGCATGAGACATCATTGCATTGATTTATTTTTTAATATAGTGTCATGTCTTATTTTAACCTTTAATGATATGAGTAAGACTCAAATAAACCCAATCTGGGGTCCCAATCTGATAAATATGAGTAAGACTCAACTTTTTCAATGGTTTGTGTCTTCATCCACCTTGTTCTGGTGGATTCTTTATGATTTACACCTATAAGTACAATCCACAATTTTGAATGGAATCCTGGGAAATAACACACCTCATCCTACATATAAGGAAAACACATACACTACAATTTACAAAACTTCGAAAGGGTAGCCACTTCATTCATTTTCCACACATTGTTAATCTTTCTCCACTTTCGACCCTGCTCCACGCTTCTCTACATCGAAAAAAAGGCAAGGAACGGGGAACAAATGTGCAAGAATGAATGCTTATGACAAGCACCTTAAAATTTAAACTCTTCTGATTTAGAGTCATCATCTGTCTCAGACTTCTGCAATCCACTTTTTTCCATATATTCCTGTTCAATAGTATCCCTGAGGATAAACAACCTCTGAATAACTATAGGATCAGTCAGTTGCTTGGCTTCCCTCAAATCTGTTTCTTCCTTGTTCAGATTATATGCATCAAGCATGATCTGAATCCACTTGTGCAACTCCTTAGGGGTGCTGTTTAATCACATAAAAATATGAGTATCAGAACAAGTGAACAACAATAAAAAAAAGACATGCTTCAGAATGAATCTGGAGGAAACTCTCTCACGTGTATAAAGCATCAGGATTCTTGGCTTCATGTCCATCACCAGGTGAAAAAGCCGTTGCCAGTGCAGAGAATCTCTCCTCAGGATCTATGATGTTTAACAGATGCTTGAGTAGCTTTATTTCTTTTGGAGTAATACTCCTAAGGCTGCTCTTTGTGGCCTTGTACAATCGGTACATTATATCTTTTACCTGCACAATATTAAGCAAGGTTGTTGAAAACACAGTATGCAGTCTAATAATCTCTTATAAGCTTGTGCTGACAAAATTAAGGCTCAATGGATTCTATGCCAGAAGAACAAAGGAGAAGGATCAGATTGTATAGAGCAATTTAAAAATCAGAGCAATTAATTCAATTTATTTCATTTACATCTTGAGACCCCAGTATCAAAGACCTATACTCAGGTTGCCTGCCCCGGTAACAGAATTATTTAAGGGAAGACCTAGAAATCTATCAATTCCCATCACAATATGCAACATTTATAGCCAACTTGTGTACAGAACTACAATTAAAGGAGAAGCAAATGAGTGATGAATTCTAATCACAGATGAGAAAAAAGAGACCAGTGCTACTTCTCCCAACTGTTAAGTCTTACATATTAATGCTTTATAGTTACAATAAAATAGCATGACCATATCCATCCAACAGAAGCTAAGATGTGAATTGATAATCAGATACCGCAAAGCTTGGCATCAATAATTTTATTTCATCTTGTTTCCTTGACATATGAACAGGAATGCCTTGCATCAACATAAAAAAAGGAGTGCAGAATCAATGTTTGATACAGTTACCAACTGGTTGAAAGTCTAACACTGACTATACTAAAATATATTTGGCTTGTCTATTTACCCAGATGTATGGAACTGAATCTTTAAAGAGTGATCTTTTGAATCAGAAAAGTATGTGCTTTGAATATTTTTCTGGCTTTCTACAAGATAGCATCTACCAAAATTTTCCATTTAGTACTACTGTATACACGGGGGGTCATATTTCAAATTCATACCTCATTCTTCATGGTTGTAGATTCTTTTGCATTAGCCCAAGCACTGCTTATCAACAATATCAATGATGAATCAAGTTCCTTTGCCTTTGCAAGGCTTTTGATCTTCTGACAAGCTACATCGATAGAAGGGGAATTGAGAATATCATCGAATTTGGCCTGTGCAGTATCTAATGTCTCCACATTCTCTAGAGTATTATCATATGCAGTAACAGCTGACAAGCATCTAGTCCCCAGCCTGGAAATCCCTGTTCAACAAATAGGTCAATGGTCAATCATCAGAAATAGCCAAATTTAAGGGACAAAATCACAAGCACTAATTTTTCTTTTTTGGTTTTTTTTGTGTGCGTGTTTGGGGGGAGTTTTTTGTAAAAAAGTTTAATGCAAGACTATCAAAGCATGATCCTATAAATTTTCAATGGGGACATATGTTAAGTATCCCATATCTGATATCTCCATCCAATATATGAGAAATCTCATTCTTCATCTTAGTTTATAACCAAGTTTCAAGACCAGTAGTGCAATTTTATTATGATCTGTTTTCTTGTATTAAAAATATAAACATTCTTAACTGTCATATTTTATCTCCTGGTGATTACAGGATTTAGAGTAAATAATCATCCAGCGAGAAATTCCAAAATCAAACAACTTTTATTACCACACTCCTACATAATTACCATCACGGTCCTCCAAGCTGTCATATGTGTCAGCCACAAGAGAGAGGTAGCGGAAGAATTCTCCTGTGAAGTCTTTGCGCCTTCGTGCCACTATGGCATTAATGTCAGTTGGAAAATCTTGTATCTCCTTGAGAAGGTTACAGTGCCCTTCCATTTCATCATCAATCTGCAATGCTTACTCCTATCAAAGAGAATCGAGGAAGAAGCTCTAAAACCAAGCAAGTGCCTAGATATGAGAATAAACTTTGATGTACTGGTCTGTACTTTCTAACAAAAAGTAAATAAATTAATCAAATAATAACAATAATATGTTAACATATGACTAGTTTATCAAGAACTTGCAGGACAATCAATATATCCGCACCATTTATTCAAAACAAAATGTAGTTGATTTTGTATTTTCGTAACTTTGTAATATTTCGAGCCAAAAGAATTTATAAAAATGTGAAAGAAAAATAAAGGTTTCTTCACTTTTTCCAACTTTCATTCCAAAACAGAAGAATCTTTCTTAACATCAACATTACAAGGGGGCATGGTGTGAAGAATGTAAATAATTGTTGGCACATTACCTTCTTCACCCTCCTCTCCAATGAAATAAACTTATCCTTAATAATTGGGTCATTCTCCATGTCTGCCCTGCTTTGGCACCTACTGAAGAAGCTATCCCTGTATTTCTTCCACTCCTCTCTAAATATCAGGTACTTCCTCCATTCCTTCGATTTGGTTTTCTCATTCAAAAACAAATCTATCATTTTGTCACAAAATTGAGTCATAGTGCAACCTTTTACAATTTCAGTCTCTTCTTGCTCCTCCACTTGAGCCGTGGAAGCACTACTAGCTTGTGGACCTACAAGGATTTTCACTTTCTAGTCAGTCCCAAAAAATTACACCTCTAAATTAGTTAGCATAAGCATCATGAACAAGATACCAGTCAAGATATATAATAAAAAAGGATTAGTAATATGCTCACTCTTCTTGGTTTTTGCTAGTACAACCAAAAGAAATAAAAACTAGTAACATTCTAATTTCTTACACAGTTAACAATTACACTAAAAAAATCATCTAGATAAAACAGAAATAGGTAAATGAAACATTCATACTATGGCATTACCCAACTCTATTGATACCATTTATCACTTGAAACAAAGACCAAGTTTTAATCTTTTTCAGAGACCCATGTCAGTTAAAGTAAGAAAACCAAAACAGCATAGGAAGCGGTACTCACTGGGAAGAGAGCCACATAGGAGAGTGCAGGGTTTGAAATTCTGAGGTACAAGTTTTGGTGTTTGGTTTTGGAAGGAAGGAGAGAACTTGGGAGCAATATAGAAGGAAGGGGTGAGAGGGTAACCTGGGGAGAAATTATCATTGAAAGGGAAGAAGATGTTGGTGGTGGTGTTGAAGGTTGAGGTGCATACACTAAACCCTAAACCCTTCATCTTCTGGTTGAGGATGTTCTTTCAGACATACATGTAATTCTTCAGAGGACAACAAAACAAACGACACCTTGCCTGAATCTCATTTTAAATATCATCTTATCCGTTTCATTTCATGAGCTTTCTTATTTTATTTTTCTCTAAATTTCATTTCATTTAATGAAAATTTTATCGAAAGATCTCTACCCATCTATCTATCTATCTATCTATCTTCTATACTATATATAAATGAAGAGTTTTTACTACCTTGAGGGCTACTTTGTCATTTAGTAATTCATTGTACACAACTGTCAAATTAAGCATGGACATTTGTGTAAAAATACTACTTATTTTTGTTATATTGGATCAGGGCCGTTGATTGCATCTCCAATGTTATTGGTTTTTGCCCTTCTTTCTCTTCCTCTTCCACATTCAGCAGTTACAACTTTTCATCAACCTTTTGAGCTTCAAAAATCTTCCACCTTCCAACAAATTTAATTCACATAGTTTCTTCCTCTTCCACCTTCTCAAACTCCACCTTATCACCCACCTCTCCAGCTTCAACTATCTCCCTATAAAATCTCTTAAACAAGTTTTCCTCACATCAAAGCACACACAATAGAGAAGCATCATTCTACCAGCCCTATGCACCACATGCGCCGATTTCGACATCAAGGTATGACTCAGTCACCTATGCTTTACTCATTTGATTATTTTCAGTTTCATATTTCAATAATCTTTCTCACATCAAAGTCATCTTTGCCATCAATTGCATTCTTTTGTTCTTGGTTTATGTATTTCCTTTTTTAACTTCCTTGCTTGCTGAATTACTCTTTTTTCCCTTGGCATTTAACCATGCTTGCATGCCCTACTCTCAACGAAGGAAGATGTGGTTTACTTGATGATGTTCAACTTTAGGTATCACCTTAATGTTTTATAATTTTCTTTGTTTCATTTCATATATTTAAGTACTAATGTCTTTCCTTTGTTTCCTTTATCTTTTGTCATAATCAAGTTTTGGTTTTACTTATTCCTCTTTTATAACTTTTAATTTTCAATGGGGTGTATACGCATCATGATGATGATGTGAAAAGCTGATGACATATACAAAAGCAACTTGCAGGATGACTGAATCCATTAAAAAGTATGCCTCTACTTTGTTTTTTTTTGTTTCCCCTACTATGTTTTATTTTGCCTCTGTTAGATCCTTCATGAGTAATTGCATTATGTTTTCTCATTAGTATACTTGCTGCCATGTTCTGTAATCTATGCATTGTGTATTAAACTCTAATTTGGTGTGTGAAGGAAAATTTACTGCCCTATTATGAGTTTTATGTGATTTTATCTTTAGACCCTTATTATATGGCATGGTGCATTGTGGTTGGGTTTATTTTATAGATCAAAACATGGGTGAATGAATGTTAAAGGTTAAAATGAAGATATTAAAATGAAACTTCACCTCCCACTTGACCTCTGCAGTGTTTGATTTATATTTTTGCAATAATAAATTTCTATCGACATTGTTATAGCTTCATTTTTTATCTAGGTTTTTGCATTTGGATGTGGTTCAATTATACTAACTTTGTTGATCAAATAGAGGAGCTTCCTGGAAATTTATAGGCATATTCTATGTTTGCGTGATTTTATATGCTGATTTGCCATTCTTTTCTATACAAAGTTCCGATTTTGTTTCTTTCTGCACTTATACATTAAGGGTTTGATTTAATTGTTGCATATTATTTTAATTCACTTATATGTCTACTTATCGGTCTTTCCTATATAAGAAAGCCAAGAGAGGACGAAAGTTGAGAAGTAAAAAGTGATGTGGTACCTAATCACTCAAGTGTGAGTTGAAATGCTTGCTTATGCTGCTAGCTACTATCAGGGAATTCATATCATCGTGTTTTTATGATAATATTTACAATTCTATATTGCTTAAATTGCAGATCAATATTACCAATCTTAATGCTAAATTAATTGGCTCAACTGCAAAAAATCTTTCATCTCCAATTGTGTCATTTAAATGTTTTTAAGTATATAATTTAGTGGTTACTTATTATGAATTAATTAATATCAATTAGGGAATTACAAAGTACATGATTGTGTAGGATTTGAGTGAGTCATGCAAATGGATAATAAATGCACATAAGTTAGAGAGAATATTTTAATATTAAATATGATATCGATACAAAAATGATCTTCTCACTATCTCTTCCCCTTGAAATTCTATTTGACGGTTTCAATCCTCCCATTAATGTCATATTATATCCTTCTTCTATTTATCTCAAAATATATAAAAATTATTTATTATTATTTGGTTCATATGAGATAGGAAATTCCATAGGGCACACAAAGTTAGTTTTGGTTTTTTTTTTAAGTCAGTTTTGGTTTATTGAATTATTAGTTAAATGATAATTAATAGTAATATGAATCCATAAAAGATAAAGATGAGGGATTTAATATTATATCAATGTAGAAAATAACCTTCTCATTATCCCTTTTTCAGGCAACTATATAAGTATTAAATTAAAAGGTTTTTAATTCTATAATCTGTGTTAACGTATCTACATTGAATAAAGGCTTGAACTTTTAATCATTTTACAGGTACATATACCCAGAGGTTAGATACTGATATTTTAGCTTAAAATGTCTAAATGTGCTATAACTTGCTCCTTCATTTCTGTAATGATTTCCTCTTGATTCCATCTTACTTTATATTAGACAGTTTCCATGTATAATTGAGTCTTCCTAATCTTTCATGGTTTACAAATAGAGTTTTTCTTTTCATGGTTTTTTACGGTAAAAAAACTTTCAAATTTATGATTTATTTATCTAAATTTATTTTTATACTTTTAATTCATAAAATTTCTTTTGATAGATGTAGCAAAAAAAACCACAGATTTTGAGAAATTAAAGGCTATACAAAAGTGAATATTATATGAGGTTATTGCTAAATTTTACAAAAATGTTCATTCATTTTCAAACTTGAGAAAAGTATATGAAGTTACAAATGACACATTAAGGATGTGTGCTATACGATGAGCTTACTTGAAGATTATAAAGAATAAACGGATGAAGTAATAGAAACTTTGCATTAATTGCAGTACTGCTAACAATCTTAGAGAACTTTTTGCTATTAGGGGCATAATTTGTTTGAGAAAAAACTTGAGAGTATTTAAGTGATGGTAAAGATAGACGAAGACTTCTTATGCAACACGTTGGTGAGTACATTTTTAATCAAAATTCATAAATTATTGTGTTTCTACAAAATAAAAACAAATACATTCATCACTCGAAATAGAAGAAAAATTTATGTTTGCTTATATCTTAGATTAATATTTTTTTAATTCATAATAAATTTTCTTTCTACAAACATTAAAAAAACACAAATTTAGATAGAAAAAATATACACGATAAACAAAAATGAATAACCCCCGTGTATCGCTCGCACGGGTAAAAATACTAGTAAACTATATAAAGGGAGAGTTTTTGCAGCCTTGGGGTAAATCTGTCAATCAACAAATAATTTCAAAGACAATGAAGCTTGACCATGGATATTTTGGTAAAAATCTCTTTTATTTCACTTGGATTGAATCTCAACCATTGATACACAATAAGTTATTATTTATGGATCAAATCTTGGCCGTCGAAATCCTCCAGCAATCTTATCTCCTTTTGTATTTCACATTTTCACTGATGTTTTGGATTCTCCTTTTCATTCGTTTTCATCTTCCAGCGCTTTTAATCACGTCGCACATTCTCCCTTTCATGTCTTTCGTTTCCTTCGATCGTGTGAGCAGAACCGGAACAGAGCACGAGCGAGGCGAGGTAGAGCGCGAATGAGGCGAAGCAGATGAGATTGAAGGCGGATTTCAATCTTCTGGGCTTTGGTTCTTTTCTTTTCTTTCGTCTTTCTGGGATTTCAATCGCGTCGCACGTTCTCACTTTCTGATTGTTGTTTTTTTAGGGGGTTCTTTGCTTCTTGCAGAAATTGGTGGAATGATATGGGGTTTAGGGTTTCTGCCGCTCTTTCCATCATCAGGATTTGGTCTGGACAGCCTTCCTTCCAAGGTTCTCACTTCTCTTACCATGTTTATTGTTTTCGTTTTGCTAATTTCAGCTTTCACCCACTCCCATTGCATGTTTTGTTTTCTATCATCTGAATCCCTGATCTTTCAACGTTTTAACTCATATTCGATTATTCATCTTTATTGTTTCAGATTAATCTGAACCAGAGCATGTCATTTCCGTCATCATCGTCCAGGTTTTGCGAATACTAGGAGACGACAACGTGCGGCCACAAAAGGGCTCCCATGAAGTCCTCAGCAAGTGTGCTTCTATTTGTTCGCCACTTTCTTTCCCGCGGCTTGCATAAGCTTCCATTTGATTTCTTGGTTTTGTTTTGTTTTATGAATTCATCATTATATAAGTTCGTTTCACTTCTTTCACAGGCGCCGACGATTTCCGGAATTTTCGTCAAATTTCGGTAAGAATCCTTCGCTCTGCGCCTTAAGTTTGATTTCTGTTATGATTTCAGAGTTATCTTTGCCTAAGTTTTGATTTTGTCCAGCAATTAGGGCTTTACCTCTGTCTGCTATGAAATTTTCCTTTACAGGGAGAGTTGCCCATGAAATCGTCGTTGGGGGGTTCTCTAAGGACTAAGGTGGTGATTCAGAAATTTGAAAGCTTTTGGATTTTCTCATGCGTTAATTTGTGGGTGTTTTTATATGTGTGAATTTTTTAAGCTTACTTATGTTGTCGTTGAGTGAAAGGAAAATAATATTACATTCTCTGCTAAATTTTCTTATTGTACTGGTGACTGAAAGCTTTTATTTTCCAGTTGTTCGTGAAGCACTAGAGCCATTGGATGAATTGAAGCAAGGTAACATTTTCTCTATTAGTTGAAAACTTCATGTTGCCCTGAAAGTTTAAGAAAAAAAATGGCCCTTTGTAGGAATATTGGTACGATGATAGGTACTGGTGAGTGGTGACTAACATAAAATAGTTAGTAACAACTTTGTATACCACACACTTTTGAATAGTTATGTTAAAACGGAGTGGTGAACACAGAGAAGGTGATCTGGCCCAAGCTAAATATTAATCAATTAGTTGTGATATGGGATGGGGTTGAATGTCTTAATAGGAGAAACTGGTCTTTTGATTTTTATAGCACATGTATGTAATATTGTTTGGCTTTCAATTGGTAGTCAATTGTTTACACGCTCTTTCCTTTTTATATTATATTTTAGGGTGACTGAGGAAGTGGTGAATGATGGGGAGGGTTTTTTTTTGAAGAATTTGGGTGATGAGAAGCCTGCAACCAAGGAAAAAGAGGCAGCATATGGAAACAAGGAAAGCCCTGTTAATGAAAGTGAAGAAAAGGAGCCTGAGGACAAGGTTAATAATCTTAAAGCTTTCTCCATTGATCTTGATTTTGCTTCTTCTGAATTTTATGCATTTCATTATCTAGAGACTAACAGGAGAGTTGTGTCTTCTGATTGAATGATAAATCATTCAAGTTCAGTTTGGGTCATAAGTTCATCTTATGAATTGCATGGGATTCTTTACGAGAAAGAAACTCTTGCTCAGTATTGTTTTCTTGATTATGAAATGATGTTTTCATCCAGTGTTGGTTTACCTTTTGAAAGTGTTAGAGACTTGATCTGCATGTATTATTTTTGCTCATATAGTTTCTGAATTAAGTGTTACATGTTGAATTTATATTATATTGGCTTCTGTTTGTCCTTCTCTAAATGCAATCTAAACTGTGATAGGAGATGACACTGGAGGAATATGAGAAGGTGCTGGAAGAGAAAAGAAAAGCCCTGCAAGCACTCAAGACTGAAGTGAGAAAGGTGGATGCAAAGGAGTTTGAATCCATGCAGCCACTTTCCCACAAGAAAGACAACGATGAGATCTTTGCTAAATTGGTAAGAATTTTCTCCCTTTCACCATTCTAACTTTTAGTTTATATTATATTAGTGAACTGATGCCTATAAATATGTCTTTACACCTTTAATTTCTGTCCAGGGATCTGACAAGGATAAGCGCAGAGATGCTATTGAGAAGGAGAAATCAAAGAAGGTAGGATTTTTTAGGCTTTGGTTCATAATTGGTTATTATATTAAGCTTGATGACGAGCCAGTCTCCTTGATTATGGCGATTACCTACCTTCAATAATTGTGTTTTGAAAGCTTATGAGTTGAGTATAGTCTAACTTTTGATAACTTGTTGAACAACAATTGATTTAATTGAAAACACCAATTTTGGGTTTTAAAATCTTTTAGTATGTTGAAGATGTCATAATTATTGATATTATGGGTTAAAATGAAGTGAGAATTTTTTTGACCAAGTTGTTAAAATAGACATTAAAATGGGCGTTTTAACTTCCCTTTCCTGTAAGTAAACCTTAGCTTTTCCATCTGTAGTACAAGTTTCTTGACATGGACACATGTTCTTTATCCCTTGGAGATGGATCCAAGGCTAATTCTTCTTGATCGTCAATTTGAATGGCAGTGGTTCAATGAGGGATGCCTTCTTTTTTATTACTGCCACTGCAATTTGGATGGCAGCAATTCGGCAGGACGAACGAAGCCCCATCTGCTGCCCCGTCTCTTTCATATCTCACTCTTCACTACAACTTTTCATTCTAATTCTTCTTTCTTTTTACAAATCATGTTGTGATCCAACTTAATTTTGTTTTGGCTACTTTTTTCTAGCAGAAAAGGGGAAGGTAAGCAACACAACAATGAAAATGACTCCCTTTCCGAGAATCGCGACAGGATCAATGAGCAAGCTGATTCTCCACCTCTGGTGGCTTCTCTGTCTTATATACCAGCATGGATTTAGGGTGAAGAGGAGCACAGCGGTGTATCCAGCAAGTCGTCCTTTTCCTCCTCTGATTCTCACCATCGATGGAAACGTATGAGATCCAAACTTCACTTCTCCATGTTCTCCCATTAACAACCACTTCTTGAAATCACCATTTGATTCCCTTTTTTGTTCTTAATTGCAATTTTCCTGTTTTGGGTATTTCATCTGTCATCTAAAAGCAAGGAGGGCGAGTGAAGCAGCAAGCACCATTGAACGCCGAGTGGTGAACCCTTTGAATGAGTGTCACGGTTTCGATGCTGCTCCTTTTTCCATGTTCCGCGCTCCTAACCTCGATTATGTGGTGCTTTTTTGGTGTTCAACACCGCAGCACATTGATTATGGTGGTGAATCACCCCCCATGAGGTCAATGTTAGTAGGTTTTGGTTGCTCAAAAGTTCCTTCTTAATGAGAGTGTTTTTTTCTCTGCAATTTTAGGGTGAGTCTAATTCTTCCACTACATTTTGTTCAACATTTTTTCTCCTTTCGTTTCATTTTGTATTCTGCATTGAGTGAAATTATGTTATTATTGATGAAGGTTTGATCTCTCAAGTTCTGAAATTATGTTTTGCTACTGATGTTGTGGGTCTCTCTTGAGGTCCTATTTTCATGTGAGTATGTCTTCCATTGTTTGTTTTATGCCAAAATAATTTACTAAACATATGACTTTGCCTATTGTAGCAGATAATGTTTGCCTGAATATATCACGCCATGGTTCAGCAAAATTTTATTTTATTCAATCTCCAATACTCAGGACTAGGCTCCTCCACCTTCCTCCTTGCTTGCCAAATCTGGCGGTGCCAAGAAGAAGGTTTGCGTTTCTCTCTTTTTTTGGTTTCGTTTCTTTTTCTCCCCTTAATGTAATATCTCTTGATGGGAGTAATCGGTTGGATTTGTTTTATTATCCATGATGGGTGTCAGAGCTCACATAAAAAATTTGATACCAATAATTTTCTACAAAGAATAAATTTTTGTTACGATTTATGCAATATGAAAGATGGGGTGTGTGGTATAAAGGTCATATATTTGTGCTAACCATAGGTGGAGCAAGGGATCGAAAAAGGATCAAGCCAGCTATGACAAGCTTCTCAGTGAAGCACCCAAATACAAACTCCTCACTCCTTCCATTCTCTCTGAAGTCTGATTGTTTAAGGATGTCTCTTTTTCTCCCTGTCTTTTAGTTAGTTCTGATATATATTATTCATGTTGATGAGGAATCATGTGTTGGTGTTGTTTTGGTGAATATTCTGTGTTATGGTTACATTTGATCTCATTTCGTACTTGACGCTGAGACAGGTGGAGTTGTCGGAGTAAGACCAAACAATGGTGGATGAATGTTTAATGGCAAGATTTCGCTGGACAAAAAGGTTTGCTTTCTGTTTCTTTGATTTACATCTTTGTGTCTTTAGGTAATGCCATCTACTTCTATATTTATTTTTCTATTATCTCATTAAAAAAACCTATTTTTCCTTACTACTGTTTTATACATGTTCCGCTCCTCTGCTGCGTGTAATGAACACAAGTGGAGATGATCAGGAAGTGGGGGTCCTGGAGTTTATCAGGTAAACTTCTTTATTAACTACTTTATCCATCTCTTATGGTCAAGAATCTTGGTCCACTGATTGCGCTCCAAAAACATGATTTTCTGACACTTTTGTGAGGAGGCTGGGTTTGTGGATGTTGCCCATGTTCCTAAGCTTTCAATGCCGGAAATATTTCATGGACTGCAGGTACATCCAACTTCACAAAGTTGTAAAGTGTACCAAGATATAGAAAAACTATAAATTGTATCAAGTTTTCATGTTTTCTCAACTTTCTTTCTTTTGTGGGCTTAGGATATCCAATCACTAAAGCTATCAGTTGTAGTCAGGTTGATTATATATTTAGCAGAATTATCATGGTAGCACATGTATGTAATATTTAGCAGTTTCATCACGATTTTTTTCCTTATATATAAAATTCATTTTTTCGTTTTATCCTTAAAATATCTTTTAATAAATATAATAAAAACAACACATTTTTAAAAAATTCACGCGATAAATTAAAATAAAAATTCTCCGTGTATCGCACGGGTCAAAGCATGTATGTCCTATGTTGTCTTCACACTTTAGACTATATTTTATGTGATCTTGCTAAGAGTTTTAGTTTTGTAACATGTTGTGTCATCAGTTTATTTTTAATGAAGATAGGTTACTATTGCTTTATGTCCGGGTCCTTGGTTAAAAGAAGTGGCCAAAATTGTCATTTGGTCCAACTGCAATCAAAGCACTATTCAGAAGCACAAAATCATGGTTATTATAACAATCTTAGGCCCTCTTAACTCAACCTTTGTTGTCGGTTTTTGTTCATGTAAAAGTTAAATCTTATATTGGAAATTCTATTAAAGAGGAAAATTAAATACATGCTAATCCAATTAATGTGAGAATTTGAAAAATTGGTATTATGGTAAAAAAAAATAGTAAATTTTAAACATATATCTCCCTTTTGATAAAGAGTAAATTCATCGAAACAATATCACATGCTCATTCATGGCCATAATGCCAATTTAAGAAATTATCTTCCTTAATTAATGGAAAAACCCCTTTGCACTATAACTATTTCTATTACATGTGGTTAATTTCTGTGCATGAAAAAAATTAGTGGTTAATATCAGTTAGGAACTCCATAGAGCATGATTTTTTTTTTGAAACTTCCAATGAACATAGTTTTACCATAAATTTGATATCAATGCCAAATAATTTTTAATTTTGGTTTTATAATTTAAAAACCACACAACACATTCATGCTCATAATGACGATACAAAAAAATATCTTTCTTAACAATAAATTAAAGGAAAAAAAATCTTTGCACTACAATTATTTCAGTTACATGTGAGATATGTGTTTATTGAAAACTTTAGTGGTTAATATGTGATTAATATCAGTTAGGAATTCCAAAAGACATGATTAATTAGTTAGAATTTATAAAATATATTAATCCTAAAAAATGAAAGTTTATTGTTTTAAAATTAAATTTATATTGTTGAATTCCGAATTAAAAAAGGTGTAGTATTTCTAAATGTTTAAATAAAAAGCATAAAGCGAAAAATGAAAAATAAAAAATAAAAAGGAATTACGAAGGCAAGGTTCTTTAAGTAATTGGTCTTTATGGTTATTTTTTAGTTTTGTCCATTTTTAAATTTATATAATTTCAAATAAAAAGGAAAGTTTTTTTTAATTCAAGAATAAAAAGGAAAGTTAAATACACTTTAATGTGAGAATTTGAAAGATTGATATTATGGTATAAAGAAATCTTTCGCAATGTCGAATACGATTTTTTACAAGAAATGTGCAACGATACACTTTCAATTTTATTCACAATGTAATTATTCCAATTGAAAAAAAAAACATTCAATGGCTATTTTTAGCAGATGACTTTAACTCCATGGAATAGATTATTTAATAGATATCGAAAAACTATCAATCGAGCATTTAGAAAAATAAGTACAAAAAAGAAAAATAAAATAGCTACTTAAAAAAAAGGCTTAATTGCACTTTTGGTCCCTCAACTATGGCCTTCCTGCGAAAATCGTCCCCAAACTTCAAAATTAGCAAAAAAAGTCCTCCAACTATACATGTTGTTGCACTTTTGGTCTGCCGTTTGCCTTCCGTGAGAAAACTAACGTGAGAAGCTGATGCGGCTCCCTCACGCGTGTCTCACGTGACTTTCTTCATAGAGCTTGATGACTGGACAAGTCACATGCTTCTCACGTGACTATTTTAAGGGTTCCATGGTGAAGAAGACGATGGAGGAGGGAGATGACCGTTGGAGCAAAAACATACAAATTTATGATTTCATATATCCAAAATAGATTTAGTTCTTTTAATCCCTAAAATATCTTTTAAAAGAACTCATAGACTTAAAAGAAATACACACAAAAAACAAAATGAATATCCCCCGTGCATCGCACGGGTAAAAATACTAGTTTAATATAAAGAATTAGCCTCATAGCGGTCAATGGTAAAAATACGACCTTGATAATAATAAAAAATTGTCCAGCCCCTCGCTCTTTAAACTCTCACTCAACAATCAGACATTACACACTCCAATAGAGCATTATGGAGTGCAATATAAAGTTTGGTATTCACATATAAAGTTAAATATTGAAGCCCGAAAAAACATATGGGAGAAATGAAATGACGAGAATGATGTTTTTAATCAATTATCCTAATATCATGTGAAACATATATATTGGAAATCACGCAAGAGAAGATTTTTAAATGTAATGCATCAAGAGCAATCAAACCCATTTCGAAAATTTTAGTAGACCCTCCTAATAGATGATTTTTGTGAGATTTGAACTTTATCATCACTCTTATATGGATCTAGCTTAACTACCACTAAACCATTAACTTGTCGGTAGTGAACACTTCATTGCAAGGAATGAAAGGTGATAATTACCCACGAGTTATACTCAACTTTTTGTTTCCTTTCATTTTAACTCCACAAAGTGCCAAATCCCCTCGCTTTCGACATTTATTCTTATTGTCATGAATATATTAATTTGCAGACTTTGGTAATTAGCTTTTATGCGCTTTGTTAAATCAAGAACCACGAGACATATCTTGTGGTGCATTCTTAGATAGTAACGATTCCTGCCATGTTAAAATCATAGTATATATTTATCTTTGGTATAAATGACTGAAAATAGACAAAGATGTTTGTATACTTATCCAAACATTATCAATTTCTTCTTCAGATACTACTATTTTTTTACTTTATTTACCACCTTAAAGTGAAATCTATGCTAAATGAACATACATTGAGTTTTACTAATTTATTGGCATGTATTTCAAAATAGAAATCCTAATTACATGCAGTCTTTAATTGGAAGGTTTAGTTTCTTGGACAACTGTTTCCTTTAGTTTTGAAGTGTCTTTTATATGTTGTCCTTTTATTTGTGCGGAAATACTAATGAAGTGTGAAGACTAGCTACACTAGCATTGCATGGATATTTGTCATTGCATTGTTGAATAGTAGCAAAATTGCAATTGTTCAAGTAACCTGTTATTTAATAGTTATTTATAGAATTGGAAACTCCGTTGATTGCTACACATACAAATAGGAAATATATAAATCCAAAGTTATCTTCGTAGCCAGCCTTTCATTGCTGAATTATATACAATATCAATCACGTATGCATGCTAACTGTATGAAGGAATTACTCAATGAATCAAATGATGAAGAAAACAAGAAGCTATTTTCATCTTTACGATGGAAACGAACCCCAAAATGGATTCTTCAATCAAGACAACATTGTGATAGCTTTGGAAGCACCTCCTCAGAGACATCCCCAATCATCACATTCTCCTTTCCTTTTTAATACCTCCTCAGAACCCCATGTCCTCAGTTTTGGGAGAGCCCTTCAGAACATGTTCTGTTCCAACACTGAATTTCTCTATCAGCAGTAGTTGGTGACATCTTAAACCTCAAACATGCCTCAAGCCAACGGCTATCGTGATGAGACTGTAATTGACATAAAGAAACCGGTGAGTTTCACCGGGGGTGTTGAGTTTGAAAGCCTTACATATACTGTGAGAAAGAAGAAGAAGGTTGATGGGAAGTGGTCCAGTGAAGATGTGGACTTGCTGCATGATATCACTGGTTATGCACCAAAAGGTTGCGTCACTGCAGTGATGGGGCCTAGTGGTGCAGGGAAGTCCACTTTTCTTGATGGACTAGCTGGGAGAATTGCAAGTGGGAGCCTTAAAGGGAAGGTGTCCTTAGATGGGACAACTGTGAGCCCAAGCTTGATCAAAAGAACCTCTGCTTATATCATGCAGGAAGATAGGCTTTATCCAATGCTCACTGTCTATGAAACTTTGATGTTTGCTGCTGATTTTCGCTTGGGGCCACTTTCTCTTGCTGATAAGAAGCAGAGAGTAGAGAAGCTCATTGACCAGCTTGGCTTATCCGTAAGTATTTTTCAACCTTTAAAATCATACTCCATATACTAAATCTCATCAACCATTTTTTTAACATGTGTAACTCCTTTATTCTAATGTTTCCTTTTTTGTTCTTTCTTTTTAATTGCTTGATATCTCATCAACCATGGATCGTTTCTGGACACTCACTATTCATAATTCATGTATCTATAGGTTGTAGTATGATATAGAAGATTCATATACTTAAAGGTTCATACAAATAAGAGCTAGCATCCTTACAAATTATTATCTTGTAAAAAGTTGTATTTATTTCTAGGTGTATATAAGTATCATACTTATAGCATGTTTGGTTTCACAGTGAGATTTTGGTTTCACAGTGAGATGTTCTAGAATCAATTCGTGTTCGAAGCTACAAGTCTTAGCTTCTAACTAAACATGCCTCGGATTCTGCGGAAATTGTGAAACCAAACATTCACCTAGTACTATTGACTGAAGCAATTCTCTTAGATAATTATTCTCTGTTCATCTCTTATTCCAACAGTTGTATAAGTTTTTTGGGTGGTGCAGTCATCTAGGAACACCTACATAGGAGATGAAGGGACAAGAGGGGTGTCCGGTGGAGAGCGTCGCAGGGTCTCAATTGGGGTTGACATCATTCACGGACCATCACTTCTGTTTCTGGACGAGCCAACTTCAGGACTAGACTCCACCAGTGCTAACAGTGTGATTGAGAAGGTGCATGACATTGCGCGCAATGGAAGCACCGTGATCCTCACCATTCACCAGCCCTCATCCAGAATCCAGTTGCTCCTCGACCATCTCATTATCCTTGCTAGAGGCCAGCTCATGTATCAAGGGTCACCTAAAGATGTGACCCTCCACTTGGGTCGCATGGCGCGCAAGGTCCCCAAAGGTGAGAACCCAATTGAGCATCTCATTGATGTTATCCAAGAGTATGATCAGTCCGAACTAGGAGTTGAGGCACTCGCTGAGTTTGCACGCACAGGGATGAAACCACCTCATTTGTCTGAATTTTCACTGTTTTCTGCTGCACCTTCACCATCCCCATCTTTACACCGTGATGAAAAATCTCAAGACTTCTCTTACTCATCACAAGTAAGTAGAAAAGGCCAAGAGGATTTTGATCACAGTGTGAGGAGTCTCAATAATACCTCAATGTCATGGAGCGCCAGCCATAGTGCAGCTTTTCTAAAATTCACTCCTTCAAAACTTAAAAAGGATAACAAGGTGCAGAAGCCCACCACAAGGTAAGACCATGTACTCAGCAGTAGTAATATATCGTGAAAGCATATCATTTTTTAAAGGCTTAAATAAGTTTTTCGTCCCTAACCTTTCCATAATACCTGGTTTTCGTCCCTCGCCGGAGCAAAGGTGGGGTTTAGTCCCTAACCTTTGCCAAAACGTTTGGTTTTCGTCCCTCCGGAGCTCTGGGTCAACGCTGGAGCTCCGGTGGCCCATGTGGCAATGCCACATAGGATTAGTGAGGCCACGTGTTATTATTATTATTGCTAAATTTTGGATCTCATCCTCATGTATAAAATTGAATTTGGTTTTAGTCCCTGGAATAGTAATCATGATTTGGCATGCATCCTTACATAGAATATTGATCTGTGTTTTGGTCCCCTATTGAAAGGCTACTTAGGAAGAAAAAACGTGTTAAAGTATGACAATTGCAAATGCCACAACATAATTTCATGCATAAGTCAATGGTGAAAACTTACTCGAGGGGTTGGAGCTGTTGTTGGTGCCTGGTTTCCAGCTTGCTCCTGTGCTGGTTCTTGAGGATTTGTCACATTCCAGCTTGCTCCTGTGCGTGCTAATGTGGATGGACCACTATTTTTATTGATGTAGCCAAGTTAAGCCACTTGTGCAATTTATGTCTTTGTGGATGGACCACTATCATTTTGTAAGAATATTTTGACTTATGCATGAAATTATGTTGTGGCCTTAGCAATTGTCATACTTTAACACGTTTTTTCTTCCTAAGTAGCCTTTTAATGTCCAATAAGGGACCAAAACACAGATCAATATTCTATGTAAGGATGCATGCCAAATCATGATTACTATTCCAGGGACTAAAACCAAATTCAATTTTATACATGAGGATGAGATCCAAAATTTAACAATAATAATAATAATAACACGTGGCCTCACTAATCCTATGTGGCATTGCCACATGGGCCACCGGAGCTCCGGCGTTGACCCAGAGCTCCGGAGGGACGAAAACCAAACGTTTTGGCAAAGGTTAGGGACTAAACCCCACCTTTGCTCCGGCGAGGGACGAAAACCAGGTATTATGGAAAGTTTAGGGACGAAAAACTTATTTAAGCCTTTTTTAAATTGAAAATGATATGTGATCACCGTTTCGGGTGGATCCCCAACAGCCCCTGCAATTTGTGACTATCAGAAACCAGCACAAGTTACAGGTTTGTTGCTGATTATCCACCAGAAACGATTTCCACAAATTGCGACCCTTTTTAAATCTAAGGCATATGTTGCTGAAAAGAACAATTTTTAAGTAATTGTTTTAAGGGTTGAACTTTTTCTAACAAACATCTCAAAGGGACCAATTTTGTTTGTGTATTTGTTAATCCTTAATTACTTTATTTGTGTGATGATCACAGTCAAGCTTCCCCTGGCTACTACTACGCCTACTCGAGTGAAATCCTCCCAGCAACTCCAACACCACACAGCAGTGACTACACAGTGAATGAGAATGACTACCTGACACCCCCAAATTCAAAACTTGAACATCTTGGTCCAAAGTTTGCAAATTCCTACACAAGAGAGATTTGGATCCTGATGCGCCGCAACTTCATAAACATAAGGAGGACCCCTGAGCTTTTCCTGTCAAGACTCATGGTCCTCACCTTCATGGGTTTCATGATGGCCACCATGTTCCACAACCCCAAAGAGTCCTTGCAAGGAATCACGAACCGTCTCAGCTTCTTCATCTTCACCGTGTGCCTCTTTTTCTTCTCTTCCAATGATGCCGTCCCGGCCTTCATCCAAGAGAGGTTCATCTTCATCCGCGAGACTTCACACAATGCCTACAGAGCTTCCTCCTACACCTTTGCAGGCCTAATCACCCACATGCCATTTCTTGCTCTCCAAGCTTCAGCTTATGCAGGCATTGTTTGGTTTGCTTTGCAGCTTAGAGGCCCTTTTCTCTACTTCTTGCTTCTTCTCTTCCTTTCTCTCCTCTCAACCAATTCATTCGTTGTGTTTGTGAGCTCGGTCGTTCCGAACTACATCTTGGGGTATGCAGCGGTTATCGCCTTCACTGCCCTCTTCTTCTTGTTTTGTGGATACTTCTTGAACAGCAATGATATGCCACATTATTGGCGTTGGATGAACAAGATTTCAACAATGACATACCCTTATGAGGGGCTCTTGATGAACGAGTACCAGACCAATATTTCCTTTGCAAATGATGAAATTAACATCACCGGTTTTGATATCTTGAAAAGTCTTGATATTTCAACTGAAGGATACAAGAAGAGGAACAATGTGCTCATAATGTTAGGTTGGGCTGTGTTATATAGGGTCTTGTTTTATTTAGTCCTTCGTTTTGCATCCAAAAACCAGAGGAGGTAGTAGACTATATATCTAAGGGAAATTAAGTGTGTGAGTGTGACAAAGTTAACCATTTCATTTGTTATTGTACTGCAAATAAACACATTGTTGGATCTATTGCTTCATTGTATTGTATTTGCAACAAGCTTTATATAAATTATAAATCACTGCATGGACATTGTTGTATTGTACCTCTCACATGCATTAAAGTAAATCAAAGGGATTAGAAGTAGCTTTTTGACATATCACTATATTCCGATGATTGATCTTGTTATCTGCACAGAATAAAGAAAAAAACAGAAGGCTTATTAATCATATAGCTTCATTCAGAAAAGGATGGTGGTTTCTTCAAATGATTGTCCTGGTAAGATTATAGTGTGTTTATAAAAAACTTCTCATTTTGATAAAGCCAGTGAAGCATATTGTGTCTACTTTGCATTATGTAATCTCAGAGCCATGTACATGAATATAAAACTCAGAATCATCAATTGAGGCTTGATTTTGACATCTTGAAGTGCATAGAAATGATGGAAAAGCAATAATTACTCCAAATTTCTTTAAAATAGGATGTTCCGTTGACATATTAACAAACAGAGTTTGATTAGATAATTCCGATTAGGTTGACTTATTAACGGTTTATTAGATGGTCATGATACAATAATTCAATATAATATGGAATATAATATGGAGAGGAAAATTTGGCCTTAGAATAAAGGTTTGGGCCATATCATGTATTATAAGCTGACAAAGATTAATAGAGAAATATGCCAATAAATCCATTGAAAGCATCAAATTTTCCTTTGTCGGGTACAGGCAAGGCCAATTGACACAAACTTTATCATAATGAAATATAATATGACATATAATGAGGGAAACCTTTAGTTGCACGGAAAAGGCTAATTTAACAAGAGATTCTCCAAGATTGGTTTATATATCACCATGTAGGATAATTTAAAATATCATAGAACTTAGTTGCATCAATTCAATTTGCCATCATTTTATATTTAATTTGGATAAGCTTTTTTTTAAATCAAATTAGAACTTTAATTTATATGCCTCTAGACTCTAGACTCTTCCATGAAGAAACCATTTCCCAAAATACAGCATCAACCACTTTGGAATAACTCAATGCAATAGCAACAACAATTTTACCACCTTTGAAATGGAGTTTGATTATGTCTTCCTTTGCCTACAAATATTCAAAGTCACAAGCAACCAATCTGAAACATCCTGAAGAATGGTTGGTCCTCTTAGTCAACTGGAATGACAACCTCCTTGATCTTAATGATGGGGAAATCTAGCTCCCATGTTATATCACTAACATTTACTGCGGGGAGAAAAGAAGAGTTGAAGGGAAAAATGATTTTAACTCATTAAGTCATCATTTTGTGAGCTACGCAACCAAAATTTATTGACAAACACAAAAAAGGATAACAATGTATATGTTTCACTTTCTCAAGGATAAAGACTAACAATTTTTTTTTCAGGGACTAAACACAACATTTGCTATATTTTAAGAGACTAAAAACATATTTAAGCCTTTTTAAAACTTAAGATGTGAGTTTATTATGAAATTTTGTAGACTTGGGCCAGGATCAGCCTACTCATTAACCATTTGCGTGTTGACACAAAATCTGATTTTTTTTTCTTCTAATGGATTAGCATTAGATATGAAGCCAACATTAATGTGAATTAAGCGTCGGTTTTGTGTCTATTAGCGTCGGTTTTGTGGCATATTTCGATGTTAATGAAGCCCATTATTGTAGTTTTTTGTGGTTATAAGTATCCTCAATTAGAAGTTATCATATTTGAGCTGGGAACATTTACATCATGGTGAGGGCTACTGTCACAGTGAGGGTTTTTCATCATAAGACTCGAACCTGAGATTTTGTTTAAGGAGAATCAAACATGTATCAATTAAATCAACCATCCGTTAGTTTCTTCTTGTACTGTGGCCTGGACACTAATAGAATTAATTTCAGCTAAGGCAATAACATATTTTCTCTCCAAGTTAGCCTTCTAAGTTTGATAAATAAAGGGTATGGTTTTATAATGAAGTTTAAACTTAAAATCAGTTAAAGAAAGTCAGTTGTGTCATTGCATGAGTTGAAACTGAGTTGAATGAACGGAGAAGTAAGCTTTGAGTTGAGTTGAAAGTGGATTAGACGCTCAAACTGAGTTAGCAAATGTGCTTTTAAAGTATTCAAATATGATAACACAAAGTGACATGTAATGTGAATGTACATTTTTGAGGGGCTAAATGAAAACCAAACACAGTCGAAGTCATGATGATTTATTGTGTAATTACTTATTTGTAATTCCATTGGTTTCTTAATATATGAGGTTTAAACGTCAAAAAATAGTATTGCATGTGAAAAAACGGCAATTCATTAATTATGTTTTGGTTATAACTACAATAAAAAGATAATCGGAGCTTGGCTAGCATATGGTGAAGCCATGATCATGACAGCATTAGATTAATTTTGTTTATAAATCTTTATATAATTTGTTGAATCCTTTTAACACGCTGTTTTGAAATTAACGCCAGCATACAATTTATTATGTGCAAATGGTTACGCTCACTGATTGATACTTGAAATGACAACAAGTTCTTTATTTCTATTATGGGACTGACCAAGTAAAACGTTATATGTAAGGGATATCAACATCTATCCTTTCTGTATTTACAATGCTTTCCAGTCATTTGGACGTTTATGATTCTGGGTGGATAAAATTAGAATAAAGAATGATTTCTCGCATGCTTAGATATACGGTGGGTAAATTAAAATTATGGTATTGGAACCAACTTTTTTCAACTTTTCTAACCGTTTTCATGATTAGGTTTTATCGTGTATCCAAACATACGTGTAAATGTTAAAATTTGGAAGATAAAGAAAAGTTGTCTAACTTATTCTATGAGATTATTTAACCGCATATTGATGGACTGATAAAAATTTTAAAAAAATAATATCGTTAAGTTACTAAGATTTACATTGGTTAAAATCGAACTAGCTTAGATGACCTAATAATATTTTGATTTTTTTTAGCTAATGACACACGTTAAAATATTATTGAATGGCCTAAAATTTTGATGATTTTATTCAATATTTTTATGAGGTAATTTAGACAACTCCTTCAAAAAATTTGTGAAAATTGTAATCCATTTATCTTTCAACATCGTTATAAGCCAACGGAGTAATTTAGACAGAAAAAGGAAATCATATTCTTTTATTTGAACACAAAGGAAATCATATTCAAGTGCTCTTTGATTTGATCCTTAAATCTATGTGTAAATTCATGTGTACGGAATAAACACTATTACGAGATGTTACTCTACTTTAGGAAAAAGAAAAGACATTTAATAAACTAAGTTGGTAATGAGTATAAATTTACTTGCAAATGGTTGGTCTAGTTAAAAAGTTAATTAACAAGTATTACAATTTACTAATTAATTCAAATCTTATCTCTTAAACCAATATATAAATTCTGAAATGCAAGTAGTACTCCACAAGTCCAATGGCACATAACGTGACATCCACTCCAACCTTAGATTTTGGGGACATTGCTTCCATTCCAACAACTTTGTTTTCTTTTATATATTTTACAAGGCAATAGATGTTTCCCTAAGCTCCTTTCACGTTTTGGACCTTCCAAGACGATAAAACTCAGATGAAACAGATAAGCAAACATGTTCTAAAACTGCTACATTCAACAAGAATAAGAGAAGAGGAAGTACCGTGTTTACGAGACCGTTTGAATACAAACTTATTAGAGCTTTTCTAATAGAAAAAGCACTAAATAAGTTCCAAACTGTTGTTTGGTCTGTATCCAAACAGGTTCTACATTGAAGAATGAATATTAATATCATTAAGCTAATTAAACCAAGAAAATACTCATATTTTTACTCTAATTTACCTTCAGGTTCCCTGCCATATGATATAACCATCTGAGCTTTTCACTGCAGATTAAAACAGATTTAACCTTGATAATATTATGTGCACAGTTGACCATCTAATTTTCTGAAGCAGCATATAGATTTTTTAATCAAATTCCAACAACCTCAAACACAAAAGGGAGTGGATCCAAATCACAGTTTATTTCTATCTAAAAGAGCTCATGAAAATTATTGATATGAAAGTCTTTGTTTTCTTTAATTTCCTTTTGGAGTGTAAATCCTTTTATATATATACTTGGTAGGTAATGTCCAAGTTATATGTGGGAATAATACAGAATTATATTGACAACAAATTCTGGCAAATCTTTGCAAATGGATGCTATTCTATTTCTATTTGTAATGTAATTTTCAGTCTGTTCACGCTGAACAGTTAATAAGGCTGGTATCACAAGGATGTCAGGGGTTACCTGCTCTTTTGGTGTTTCCTTGAGCCACTTCCTAGTTTTCTTAATTGCATGCTTTCAATTTAAAATTGCAGAAAACATGAAAAGGAACAGTTGGTACTGCGTTGATTGTGCAAATTAAGCATGAGATATAACAGGGTCTCACCTTTGAAACTATTCACAATTAGCATTAGTTTAAAAGATTCATAGTTATGGGAAACTGAGTATATAAATATATAATACTAGTGTATATCTCTACAGCAATACATCAGTAACTGTTACTATATACTTTTCAATTTCATCATGTTGCATCCATGGTTAGGAATGAGAATGCAGAACGAGACGAAGGATTGGTCTGTCCAATTATTTTAAACCATGACAATATTTAATACACATAATGAAGCAACCACCATCAAAAAAATAAGAATAATAGTGTTTATCATCAATTATTAAACTAGAAAAAAAACATAATTAACAATGGATTTGTACTAATTCAACCTCCAAGTCATCTTCCCTCACTTTCCTAGCTACCTCCTGCAGTTTACAGGCCTGAAGTCAAACCCATATTTTAAGAGTATTCTTTCTTCTAGCTACCTCCATCCAATTGAGCAGTTCTGCAAAATAGCTTCAAATTCTTCCACAAGGGAACGGTTGAACTTTTAATCAAGGTTCCTTTTTTTAAATTCTGGTGTTGTTGGCAAGGCAGAGAATGAAATGGAATTCAGAAGGAATCTTATGGTTCTAGGTGGAAGATGAAAAGTTAGTTGGCATGGCTTCAAGTTCTACAACCCTTTGGGGTAAATTCTCCTTCAGATTATGATGGAGTTACCAGCTACTAGGATATTAAGTCAGGCTGTGACATGCTTTCTCTGTCTGTATATATTTATCGGATCAGCTTCTGCAACTGAAGGTTAGTAACTTAATACAATAATTCTTTTAGATTGTTATATCTATTACTTGATTTCTTATCCCTTAATCATAGAAAACAACTTGTTTTAACATGAACTCTAGGTAAACATATGATCATAGTTCCTAATGGGGGAAAATAAACTTTTATGCAAGGATGCAGAATTAGAATTAGTAGTTTGATTCTTTCTAGGTCAACATATGACCATAGTTTGCAGAATTAGAATTAAGACCAGTTTGAACAAAAATGAATATGACCTGAGATGTTTTCTCTGCAGGGTTTGAGAGCATAGCGTGCTGTGCTGATTTGAATTACACAGATCCGCTTACCACCTTAAATTACACAACAGATTACACCTGGTTCTCTGATAAAAGAAGTTGCAGAAAAATACCTGAAACTGAGTTAAGAAATAGAAGCAATGAAAATGTTCGACTGTTCGATATAGATGAGGGGAAGAGATGTTACAATCTGCCAACAATTAAGAATGGAGTGTATCTGATAAGGGGCACATTTCCATTTGACAGTTTAAATTCTTCCTTCAATGCTTCAATTGGAGTAACACAATTAGGTGCAGTGAGATCATCCAGGCTCCAGGACTTGGAAATAGAGGGAGTTTTTAGAGCTACCAAAGATTACATAGACTTCTGCTTATTGAAGGGGGAGGTTTATCCCTTTATTTCTCAGCTTGAATTAAGGCCATCACCTGAAGAGTACCTACAAGATTTTCCTACCAGTGTTTTAAAACTGATAAGCAGGAACAACCTTGGGGACACTAAAGATGACATCAGGTATGAAATCTACTTTATTTTGAGATAAACACTTGGGGTTAACACATTTTGGTTTCCACTGACGCATCATACTCATACACAGAGTAGATCATAGATATAAAATCAAAATCTTTTTCTGTAGAGGATATATAATTGCAATTTGTTTGTGCCTGAACATGTTTTCAGACCAGATGAATTTGAGCAACATGATGCATGAACCTTACCTACAAGTGAATAAGATAGCCTATGCTTCACTTATATATGAAAAATTTTATAAGAAGCAAGTGCACCTTGATATTAACTTTATTTCATTATGATGCAATGAGATGCACCTAAATGACAAGTTGACAACAATAAAATATCCATCTGTAATATGCTACTCACAACAATTACAAACAATTATCAACTTCAGGTTCCCAGTTGACCAAAGTGACCGAATCTGGAAAGCAAGTTCAATTTCTTCATCTGCTGTTCCTCTGTCTTCCAATGTCAGCAATGTTGATCTCAACGCCAATGTAACGCCGCCCCTAACAGTCCTACAAACAGCTCTAACCGACCCTGAGCGATTGGAGTTCATCCACACTGACCTTGAGACAGAGGATTATGGATACCGTGTGTTCCTCTACTTCCTTGAATTAGATAGAACTCTACAAGCAGGCCAAAGGGTGTTTGACATATATGTTAACAGTGAGATTAAAAAGGAGAGTTTTGATGTATTGGCTGGAGGGTCAAACTATAGATACGATGTCTTGGACATTTCAGCCAGTGGATCACTTAATGTAACCTTGGTCAAGGCATCTAAGTCTGAGTTTGGACCCCTTTTGAATGCTTATGAGATCCTGCAGGTGCGACCGTGGATTGAAGAGACAAACCAAACAGATGGTAAGCGTAGTTGAAGGTCCTAGCATCATTTATCTGTTTTACATTCCTTTTTTCTTATTCATCTCTGAACTAACTTCCCCACATTGAACCTTCAATCTTTTCTCACTCTCTTACATTGTTACATAAAAAAATTCCCCTCTTTAGTGGGAGTGATTCAGAAGATGAGAGAAGAATTGTTGTTGCAAAACTCCGGCAATAGAGCGCTGGAGAGTTGGAGCGGAGACCCTTGTATTCTGCTCCCATGGAAAGGAATAGCATGTGATGGTTCAAATGGTTCATCTGTTATCACTAAGCTGTAAGTCCTTTTCCACCCTTTTCAAAATGTCGGCACATGTATATCATACTCAGATTATGGCTAATGCATCCATATATGCTTAGCAACCAATCAATATTTCTAGCTATGCAGTTTCTTGTTCTATTATCCACATTTTCATAAGGGCGTTTAATAATATCTACTATGTTTTATTCATGTTTTTTCAGGGATCTTTCCTCAAGTAATCTCAAGGGACTAATACCTTCCAGCATTGCTGAGATGACCAACTTAGAAACACTGTATTGCTTCCAAAACTCTCGTTCAGTTGCTTCTGCCTTTATTTTTGGTGGGTAATCTCAGAATCTGGTTTTTGTACATTAATGTAATTATTTGTGATCTGCAGGAACATAAGCCACAACAGTTTCGATGGTTCTGTCCCCTCATTTCCACTGTCGTCCTTGTTGATATCAGTGTAATTATCCCTTCTCATGCTCAACTATGACCCAAGATGTTACTGTGTGAACTATGTATACTATGCAGTATCCATTGACAAAATCCTTCTAACTTGATGATTTTGTATACACTTTTTCTATCTTCACTTAGATTCTAATTGCAGAGAAATTTCCTCCTGTTGTTTGTGTCATCAAGAAAACTATCACTGAAACTTTTTCAAATGCTGATTTATTTAAATTTATGGAACAGAGATCTGAGCTACAACGATCTTATGGGAAAGCTTCCAGAGTCTATTGTCAAACTGCCACATTTAAAATCATTGTAAGTTATATATGTTGACATTCTACTTTATACTAGAAAACTATTTATGATAATTGTAAATTGTAAATATACTTTCCACAATACATTTTATTTGTTCCCAGATATTTTGGCTGCAACGAACACATGAGTCCAGAGGATCCAGCAAATATGAACAGTTCACTAATCAATACAGAGTATGAAGTTCTCTGAAACTAAAGAATAGAAGTTCTAAAATCAATGAAACCAAAATTAATTTTGATTTTCATATTAACATTTCAGTTATGGAAGATGCAAAGGGAAAGAATCCAGATTTGGACAAGTAATTGTTATTGGTGCCATTACATGTGGATCACTTTTGATTACTTTGGCTTTTGGAGTTCTTTTTGTATGCCGCTACAGACAAAAATTAATTCCATGGGAAGGATTTGCTGGAAAGAAGTACCCAATGGAAACAAGTAGGCCTTATCTTCTCTAATCCTTGATATCCTATGTGTCTCAGAATTCTAAACCAATATTTTTCTTCAACAGATTTGCTTGTCACATATATATTTAACTGAAGCAAATATAGGGTCAAACTAGCATTTCAATCACGGATTTGCACAATATAATGATAACATGTGTTGCACAAATTTCTACAAAGATGGCTAGAAATAATTTTGCATTCTAACCCTGTACATTTCACATGCCACATCAAGGACAAAAACACTGATTATGATCATGATGTTAGTAATTAGTTTGTGTGCTAGAACATTCTATCATCATGTGTTTGAGGGAAATGTTGATTTTAGCATGTGGTGTTTTGGTCTAATCTATGCTACTGACTGCATATTTTTGACATGTTCTTCTACAAAAACATGTAGATATAATTTTCTCTTTGCCAAGCAAAGATGATTTCTTCATAAAGTCCGTATCAATTCAAGCATTCACCTTGGAGTATATAGAGGTGGCCACAGAGAGGTACAAAACCTTGATAGGTGAAGGAGGGTTTGGCTCTGTTTACAGGGGTACTCTAAATGATGGCCAAGAAGTGGCGGTGAAAGTGCGGTCAGCGACATCAACTCAGGGAACTCGAGAATTTGATAATGAGGTACAATAGCACTTCTACTTTATCAGAGCATCAAAATTCCCAAGAAACCTTCCTAATTCAAACTTTTTTGAGGCCAACTTTCTATGTCTCTGACTAGTGTATGATGCAACTTGCAGCTAAACCTACTTTCAGCAATACAGCATGAGAACCTGGTGCCACTTCTTGGTTACTGTAATGAAAGTGATCAACAAATTCTAGTGTATCCTTTCATGTCCAATGGTTCTTTGCAAGATAGACTATATGGTAAATATAAAATATCCCACAATTCTTTCAGCTAATATATTTTAATATCCTGTAGTTCTAAAAGTGAACTTGACTACAGGGGAACCTGCAAAGAGAAAAATATTAGACTGGCCAACTAGACTCTCTATTGCTCTTGGTGCAGCTCGAGGCAAGTAATACTGCGATTTATGATTAATTAACTCAGTTGCTGATCTAACAGACTCTACAATTTTCATCTATAACACGTTGGGAGCGCTAGAATGTTTACAAGTTTTTTTTTGGTTGAGCAGGTCTGGCATATCTGCACACATTTCCAGGACGTTCTGTAATACACAGGGACATAAAATCAAGCAATATACTTCTGGATCATAGCATGTGTGCTAAGGTTGCAGATTTTGGTTTCTCAAAATATGCTCCACAGGAAGGAGATAGTTATGTCTCCCTTGAAGTAAGAGGAACTGCAGGGTACCTGGATCCTGAGTAAGTGGACCTCTAGAGCTATGTTCCATATCAGTAAGATTGTAAGACAGTAACTAAAGATTACAAGGGAAAGGGATAGTTATCACGTATTGCTGATCAGTGTGAATTCCAATGAAATGAAGAAGAAACTTACACTCCTAGCTCTATATGTTTCATCTGTTACATAATGCAACTATGAACTGAACAATTTCACAATAACTGACATTTATCCCTATGCAGGTACTACAAAACCCAGCAACTATCTGAAAAGAGTGATGTTTTCAGCTTTGGTGTGGTCTTGCTTGAAATTGTGAGTGGCCGGGAACCTCTCAACATAAAGAGACCCCGGACTGAGTGGAGCTTGGTTGAATGGGTATGGTCCACGTTCTGATTTCTATTTATTTTTACTGGAATGTAGCAACACACAGAATTGCATTTGCTTATCCATTTTCGATCCTTTATTAGCATGTTTGGATCAACTTCACTTTCCTCAAAATCAATTTTAGTACCTAGAAGTTTATTCTCCTCATAATTGATTTTGGCTTCAGAATCAATTGTAGAAGGATTTCCAAACAAACATGCACTATATTTAGTAGGCACTAAGAAATAACTTCGCATGCAGGCAACACCATATATCAGAGGGTCAAAGGTGGATGAAATTGTGGATCCTGGCATTAAGGGAGGATACCATGCAGAGGCAATGTGGAGAGTGGTGGAAGTAGCACTGCAATGTCTTGAACCTTTCTCAACATACAGACCAAGCATGGTCGCCATTGTTCGCGAGTTGGAGGATGCTCTCATAATAGAAAACAATGCATCTGAGTACATGAAGTCCATAGACAGCCTTGGAGGATCGAACCGCTACTCTATTGTCATAGAGAAAAGGGTGCTCCCCTCAACTACATCTACAGCAGAATCAACCATCACAACACAGTCCTTGTCTCACCCACAGCCGAGATAGTAAATGCATGAATGGAATTCTTTTGATTCGTTTTTGATAGTCATGTAACATTCTAAATGGTAAAAGAGAAAAGACTACTTCTTATTGTACTTCCACCCACTCTATGCATCTTGGAACTAAATTTCTCTTGCTCAACCCCATTTTTTGATGGGTGATATGACTAATCTGGGTCAAGTGCAAGTGAAACAACATTGTGAGTTCTAAGGCTATTCATTTGCTAAGTCCAAACTTAACCAGTAAAAATAGGATTGTGATTAGACTAGGACCCTTTAACAATGCATTCAACAGAAATATAGACACTTTGTTTCTAGAAACTTTTTGGTTTTAATTTTTAATTTTACCACTATCTACAAAAATTCTATCTTATTTTTTTGTTTCTTCTTTTCAAAGGTTTATATAGAAGATGGTAAAAACAACTTTTGCAAATCTTTGAAAACGAGGATGAAAATCTTCAATTATCTGATCAAACAAGAAATGAAAAGAAAATATAACAATTCTTAAGCTAAACAGATTCTAAAAGTTCCTTTATCTCTTCTTTTCTTTGGTTGCGTAGGACTAGCTTAACGGATAAATATTAAATGGTTTCATATCCATCGTTTATTTTTATTTTTTTAAGCTTGTGACTCACAACTTCAACATTAGAGATAAACTTATTTCTACACGAGGATCTAGAGTGTATTTGAATTCATAGTTGGTATGGGAATGTATGTCCAATCCGTCGAAGCTATATATTGTAGGTTATTGTTTTATGTGATTTTAGTGATATAAAGACAAATCCAAACACGCTATTAATGAATGGAAAATTTGTCTTCACATTCCAAATCTATCCACACCTATAAAAGGATAGAAAGAGACGAGAGAAATGTGAGATAAAATGAATGAAAATTAGATAGATGAGTAAGTACGGTGTGAATTGATTAGGAGGGTTTGGCCATTTAGCTAAAGTGATTGTCTGTTTAGGTGACATGCACCAAGCTCAATCTGCCAATACATTCAGTGTGGGGTTGCCTAACACTCAAATGGAACTATGAGAACCAAAAACTATCATGTTATTGAAACCATTGAATAAAGAAATATTTAGTAAAAACAATTCATAATCCCCTATTCTTATAAGTTGTTTCTATTGGACACATGATTGATTATTATGGTGCCTAGTTTTCAATCCATATGAATAAATGATCTAATGCTGGATGGGATCGGGCATGGGACCATGTCGGGCAATAAGAAATTGTCATTGGCGCTTAATTCGACCAAAGGTTTTTCTTTAGTTTTTAATTCACCGTTTCAGATCAAAGAAAAGAAAATTCAAGCAAATATTTATACAATATTGAGAGACTGTTAGCTCATACACTCTTCCTCCTTTCCTCAACCCTCTTCCCCCTTAATATGTCTCTTATTGAGAAGTAATGAATTGAAGATAGAACCAAATAAAAGGTATGAAATTGTACAGCATATCTGCCATGCTAAGCACTAGAAAGACTAAGTTCACATGAGAATTCTAAGAATGGAGGCTTGAGTTCCGCAGGTAGAGTAAAGTCGTAATAAAATTTTCCCCTCCAAGGAAAATTTTACAATCATATTGAACTCCTGATTATTGAGATTTTTTTTTCTTCAATCTCCAAGTCTTGAATAATTCATTGTTTGGTTGTTTGCAGTCAATCTTAAAATGAGGTTGAGGTAACATTTGGTCGACAAGTTAGAACACGATGGATGGAATGGAATATAATACATGTTTTGTTCTGTGTAAGTGAAGATAGCAGAATCTGAGCCGTTCAGAAGATAGTTAAGTGTAAGCTCTAGTTGCAATCAAGCAGCTCAAATAGAAATCTGTGGAAAATCTGTATGAACTCTTGGACAGTAAAAAGATTACTCACCATTTACATGTAAAATGTCAAATTCAAGATGGAGAGAATATTGTGGGCAAAGAGACAGGATTATGGTGATGGTGTGCAGATTCAAAGCTCGGCATAGAGTTTCAATTGTACTGTGATCCAAGTGTGACATATATCACAACCATCAAAATAGTGTTATCATCCATTTTTATCCAGATGATGAGATCTAGACCCTACAAAAAGAGCATCCATTGCCTACAATGTAGAAGGTAGTCAAGGTACCGAAGGTGACAAAAGTTATAGTCAATAGTTGAATCTTTCCATTACTACAACTAAGATGAGTAGATGACTGATTCAGTGGACCTCACATTAAGGTTTTGCGTCTATCTCTCTCTCTTACTTATTATATAGATGAGACCCTCTGAATATTTATAAAGAGAGAGATAGACATGGTTTCAAATGACGATCTCATGTGACATGAGAGGACTCTAATCCGAACATAACACATGTTCTGTTCTATGAAAGTGAAATGGGATACAAGAGCCTGAGCTGTTCAGAAGATAGTTAAGTAAAGTCTAGTTGACATCCAACAGCTCAAATGGAATGCTATTAAGAATGTGTGCAAAATCCGTATAAGATTACTCACCATTTACATGAAAAATGTCAAACTCAAGATAGAGAAGGTTATGAACAAAGAGAAGGTGTCATGGTGATGGTGCACAGATTAAAAACGCAGAATAGAGTATTAATTGAATTCTGATCCATGTGTCACATATATCACATGATCAAATTAGTATGTACCATCTATTTTTATCCAGCTAAAGAATTTCCAGCGAAAAAAGCTTCATTTTTTACGACAAATGGACAGTACTAACCAAAGGTGATAATACTTTTACTCAATTGATGAATTCATTCCATTACTACAGCTAAGACGACTGATTCAGTGGACTAAAGTGATTGAGCCAGGAATAGAAATATGTTCCAATCGAAATCGAGGTCTCAGAAGAGCAGAGAATAGGTAAGCTTAGTGCACAAGGCACCGTGAAAACACAAGGGCACATGGCTGCATTGTCAAGGAGAGTGTTCTTAATCGCTAATCGCAGAAAGTCAAAAATCTGTTATTTCAAGCCCTCAGAGCTGATAACAGCGGATATCGGTGAGCTATCAGCACTACGCTATAGCGCTATAGTGCCGCGATATCTGCTATTTGACAAGGACTAAATTTAAAGGCACTGTAACAGGACAAAGAGGATAAATATCTGAGAATTGCAACAGCTTTCATTTATGAGCCATATGATTTTGCTATTCTAAAGTTGCAAATAAAGGTATTTATGATAACCCAATACATTTCAACTAAAGAAGTAGGGTTACTCAATAAAGCATGGCATTCGTGAAAACACTTTACTTGTGACTACGAAGATAGATGGAGAATTATTCCATTAAGATTTTACATTACAGGTAGAGAGAGTGCTTACTGGAAAGCTCTATAACAACACACATTCATCTCATCATGTGGCGAAAAGTGAAGGGTTGGCTGATGCATTGCCCACTTGAACTTCAAGGAGTTCCAGACGACGCTCCAATACATCAAGCTTCTCATTCAATGAAGCCAACTTGCTCTTTGTCGTAGCCTCTGAACAAAGCGAAAAAGGGAATGTGAGAGATGAAATCGAAGAGGCCGGCGAAAGAAGGAAAAGGGGTTTGTATTGTACCGAATTGGACAAGGAAATCGAAGAGGCGACGAACGTTGAGAGAAATGTGAGAGATGAATTCGCGATTCTCCCAATCAGCTTGCACTGCGATTCCAACGTTTACGGCGTTTGTTATCCCTCCGGCACGAGCCATCTTTTCTTCTTGTTCTTCTCTGCAATTTCAGATCCAATGCAAATGCAGGCTTTTGTTTTCTTCCACTACCAACTTCCAACACTGATTTTCTGTCCTAATTTTTGTACCTAACTAATTAACAAAATGGAAATTTTAGGTCTTATAAGTGATAAAGCAATGAATATATTTTCCAGCATCAAAGAAAAGGATATATATACAAACGAGTTTTTTTTTTAAAAAAAACTTAGGACAGAGGAGATAAGATATAATAAACCGACAAGGTCCAACACAATTAGTATATAAATGAACTTCTTAAGTATTTAAAAGTGTTCAATTAATGATTAGTGTGTATAGAGAATGAATTGTTGCGACGAGTTATAATCTGAGTTGAATAATGGTACTACCTAATTCACTTACCCCACCACCAAAAAGCAAAGTAAACAGATCACTTGATTTATGTGGGGCTGACTTAAGTTGCAACATCAACAATTCTTGATTACCAGATAAGGAAAAGGGAACAATTTAATCTAACCAAATCTTATTGTCTATAACCTTAAGGAAACTTCTATTTAAAGAGGAATCAACTATCTAAGTTGAAACAAACACTTTGAATTGAAGGTATGGATTATTTTATGGTTGCACTCTACTTTCAATCGTTTATAGTGAGGTTTCGTTCAACTGAATAAAAAACTGCAACATTACTCCAATGATCCAATTAAAGAAGACATTTATGTTCAACCTTATATTTGAACAGAGTAATGATTCATTCACACTTCACTTTTTCTTTCATCTCATTTTCACACATTTTTCTTCATATTTCTCTCTACATTTTCTGTCACATCACATATCACTTATTTATTTCTTTCTCTCTTCTCATTCCTCCAAGGTGGAGGTGGAAAAGAGAGAGGAATAAAACCTAATCCATTTGAGCCTCTTGCGCTTTTGCAATCACTTGTTTCAACCCATGCTAGTTGTTTACCTCACTTCTTAACCATGAAACCACTCACTTCTTAACCATGAAGCCAAGAGTTTCATTCTTACCCATGAAAATATAGCACATCTCATGACCAATCATTTACTACTTAATGCGAGCAAAACATGCTCCTTAAAATTCATTATATTTTGTTTCATGATATGCTAGTTTGTTAGTAAATCAAAAGTGACATTCTTAACTTTTGTAACAAAGGTTAGTTTTTGTTTTTAGAGATTTCTTCATGTAAGATCGCCAACCAACACTTAGCCACCCATCCACCCACCAGATCAGCAAGACGTGAAGGCATGAAATCGTTGTTAGACCAGAGCTTTCACAATTAACAAGTAATTATTTAAGGCACGTGGATGATAAGTGTTGGTTTGATCAAGTGAGAAAAGAATTAAAACCACTGAACAAATGTTAACAGCTAAATAATTTCCTTTGAAAATTAAACTCCTTTAAATGTACAGTAAAACTCATTTAAAAATGTAAAATTAAGAACAAAAAGTTATGAAGCACATTTATTTGAATATAATAAACTGGACAACTTTATCCTTAAGCTGCAACTAGGCCATTGTGTCTGAGCAACGCATCAGGTGTTGGTTCTCGACCACGGAATTGCACAAAGACCTGCATAAAGCAGCATTAAATGTTCAGCACAAGTAAGATGTTTGGTGAATTCATATACCTGTTTGAATGCAAACCAAACACTTATTGGAGTTATATAGTGAGTTTTTCTTAGTAGATAAACTACAGTACAAAGTCTGTATCCAAACAGGCTCATATAATATAATAGCTTATCTCGTGCGATATTTTCTGGAACTTCTTTTAAGTGCTAACTTCACAGAAAAAAAATGAAAGTAAAGAGAGGTTGGGAGGAAATCTAATGTAGGATCTCACCTCCAGTGGTTCCTTGCCACCTCCAAGAGCAAGAATGGTCTCCCGGAACTTGTGTCCTGTTTCTTTAACAGCCTATGTAAAGAACATAATGATCAATGAGCACAAACAAATAAGTTTTGAGAAGCATTCTAACCATACAAGGGTCCAGGTCAAGGTCATAATTGGCATCCAGAAACATCACATAACCATGTTTGATACTAATAACAATAAGTTTAAACCATTCAAGAAATAGTTTGAGTTTGCAGGATCATCAGTTCATCACCAATTGAGGAAAATGAAACTGAAGGCTTGGGAGGCACGGTTTCAAAGAATGGACCAAAATAAAAGTGAGACAACAGAGAGAGAGAAATTAAGAAACTGTTTGAAGTTTAAACCCTCAATCATGGATGTCATTTTCTATTGAGGGACTAAATTAAGCAACATGAAAATCAGTCCTTTTGGAACTAAATGGAAGTAATTTTCTATTGAGAGACTAAATTAATATTTTTTTCCTATCATTGAGTTACTGAATTGATGCCATTTCCTATTATTGAAATACTAACTGATGTCACTTATCTTTCAAGGACCAAAGTCTATCCAATCTTTCAGGGACCAGCACAAGATAAGCTAAAAGTCTAAAACGTTTTATTAAATTAAAAAATAATCATGAAAAACAGGGAGTTTTGAAGCAAACAGAAAAGCCTTCGCCAATCCTTATTGACAGTGTAGTACTTCGTTAAATCAAATATACCTTGCTGTTATCCAATCCAACATCTTCAAATGCAGAGAAAGCATCTGCAGACAGTACCTCAGCCCACTGCACAATAGACAAATTCAATATAAGATAGAGAATAATAGTTTATCCCATCTGTTTGAGAGGCAGGAGGAGTTCTATAGAGGAGGGGAGAGGGTAAAAAAGGAATATAAAACAAGTGCATAGGTAAACTAAAATCAGAAAACAAAAAGAAGTGGACTACGAGATATGTCCATAAATATTAAAGCAACGTAGATTATACCTTGTAGCTATAGTATCCAGCTGCATATCCTCCTAATAAATACAAAATCCAGATAAAGAAATGAGTTTCACCAAGATACTGCATGATTACAGAGATATAAGAGGCAAAGCAAACCTGCAAATATATGACTGAAGCTGCAGAGGAACCTGTCCTCTGGCAATGGAGGAATCACTTGAGTTCTCTCAAAAACTCTACGGTCAACATCATAGATAGATTCTGATCCCCCTGGAACATATTTTGAATGAAGTTCTAGATCTACACTGGCAAATTTCAGCTGCAAATTATATCAATGGATACATATTAGGGAGTTGGAATTGGTAAACTATAAGCTAATAGGGTAACCAATACATTCCAACTAACCTGTCGAAGACTTAGAGAGCCCGCACGAAAAGTTCTGGCAGCAACAAGCTTCAAATAGACTTCTTCAGGGAGACTCTCCCCAGTTTCAAAATGCTTTGCAATTCCCATTAAAGTCTCTCTAACACAACAAAAAAATGCCATAAATTCAAAAAAAACATGATACAGATACTCTGGTCAAGAAAGACTGTTAAAAATAAGCAAAATATACTAATGTGCAACACATCAACCTCAAATAAGGGGTTAAAATGGATCAGGTCACTAAGAGACAAACCCAATAATTTGGCTCTCCATAGTGACGAAATGAAAAGAAGTTGAAATATTGAATCAAAACCAGTGAAAAGCATTACTGATGTCTCAGGACAATGTATAGTTAGAAATAGTTTATTTTCCCAAATATATTGCAAAAGTTATTTTGTAGACTTCAATAAAAAAGATGAATACAGTTTGGGTATAACATACAAAGATCATTCTTCATTCTGGTTATGAAAGTAACATCCATGCAAAACAAGAGCATAAACTTCATAGGGACATGCATTATTACTTACCTATGGTAACACCAGTTTTCCATGAATTGAGAAGGTAATTCAACAGCATCCCACTCTATTCCCCTAATGCCAGCAACCAGACCCTCATCTTGCTTTGTAAGCATATGTTGAAGTGCATGGCCAAATTCATGGAAGACAGTCTCAACCTGAGAAAAAGGGGAAGACAATCAGATACTTTGTGAAACATAATGAATTTATAATAATTATCAGCAACTTAGTAGCAGCAGCTCATTCTACATATCAAGTATGCCAAGCCTCAATGATCTATTAATTTTATTAGGACAAAATGTAAGAAATCCCTTCAACTACAGTTCAAGTTCAAAATACTGAAAAAGTCCAATGCAGTTCCAAATTCAACAACTTGGCTCCCTCATCTTATCAAATTAGCATATTAGGGCTTGTTTGATTCCCTTCTCAGCTTTTTAATTTAAAAATTATGTCAGAAACAACTTCTAAAACCTGTTTTTCAGAAGAAAAGAAAAAACAGTTTGAACACAAGGGCAGCATTAGGGAGTAGTGAACAAGGGATTGATTTTATACTATAGTCATGTTTAAGTTTAAACCACAGTGGGGGTTTCTGAAATTGATCAACTGGAGAGAGGTACTTTTCATTTTAGCCATTTTATTCTAATCTGCGCTACCTTGGAAGAAACAAGGAAACTTTGAAACTTCATTAGTATGACTTTGTCTGCTATCCAACATGAATTTTCAATATTGAAGTTCATTTAAAACCAAAAGTTTTTCTTCAAATTTAAAACAGGCGGACTGAAAAAACTATTTCAATTGGAAAAATTGTAAGAGACTATTCATGCAGTTAAACAAATATTAAATCTCAAACTATTAATAAAAGCCATTCTGATATATAGTTGATAAACACAGTCTAAAATTTGAAAACACAAGTAAACCAGAAACTACCCGGGGAAATTATTGCTCTCTTAGTGTAGCTGAATTAGCTTTTCTTTATTACACAGATAACGATCAATGCTAAAAATATAAAATAGATAAATTGATCAAGTAAAACTGAGGTTACCTCACGGAATGTCATTAGACTTGGCTTGTTTCCTACCGGAGGTGTTTGATTGCACACCATGTGGGCAACAGGCAACCTTGTTGAGGTACCATCACGTGATAATACACGACTACGAGCAAACACTTCATCCATCCATGCACCTTGCCTTTTTTCAGCAGGACGACTATAAGGATCAAAATAAAAATACGCAATTGGACTACCAGAAGAATCTTTTACACGAAAGAACTTGACATCATTATTCCAAACCTGAAAACAACAATCATATGTCAGTAAGTTTAAAATAGATGCTCCACAGTACAAGAACCATAGATGGACAAAAGCAAATCTAGTTACCGGTGCTAGACCATCAGCTGGCTCGATTTCAATACCAAATAGTGTTTTTGCGAGGTTAAAAAGTTCATCAATAACCTTTGGCAGAGAGAAATATGGACGCAGTTCTTCCTAAGAGACACAGCAGCAGAAAAATAAGTTTTTCAAATTAAATTAAAATGTCAATTACAAAAGCAAGACTAACACCTTATTAAATCCTGAGGCAGTAAAGTAATCAAGGAAGTGAACAAGGGCAGAAAACCATAAACAAATGATAACTGTGAGTGAGAGAGAGAGTAACCTCGTTGATGTCATATTTTGATTCACGTAGCCTCTCACTCCAAAAGCTAATGTCCCAATGCGTCAAAGTATCAGCTTCCAATGCACCCTGACCTTTGGAGAATATTTTAAGGTCTTCCATATCTGCAGGGAAGAAAGATTACACCTAAGTTATTGCCTCATTAAAGAAAACGGACATTCATACACTCACAAACACAAACACAAACCAAACTTAAATAGAAAATCGCATATAGGGGACATCTACTCATACACTCACAAACACAAACCAAACTTAAAAAGAAAATCACATATAGGGTATGGTACACATCTATTTTTAATATTTTGCAATAATCAATGACAATGAAGGTCTAGCTCATATATACATATATATATATATATATGATATTTCCCCATACATAACTACTAGTACAAATTAATTAAAAAAACTACATACAACTTGTAGCAAGATGCAAACATTAAATCAGAAACACATCTTATACTACCTTGTACTGCAGCATCCCAAGAAGCTCTGCGGAGCTTTTCTAGAAGTTCTTGTGCTTTATCAACAGTTGCCATTTTGGATGCCATGCTAACCTGATAGAGTTTACATCAGCAACCTACAAAAGACTAGTATTCTTAATAAGGAACGAATCATACCTCAGCATAGTTCTTGTAGTCGAGAAGATTGGCCTTTTCCAACCTAAGCTTTAAAATTTGCTCAATTATTTCTGTATTATCCAAATCTCCACTAGAAGCACGTGTTATATATGCCCGGTAGATTTCCTCACGCAAAGAACGGTTGCGAGCATGTTGCATAACAGCAATATAACTCGGAGCATCCAATGTGATTACCCACGGCCCATTCTCAGCGGTGGCATTCTCATGCCCCTGCATTTCCCGTCCAAGAAATCAAAACTCAAAAAGATAGCCGATTGTCATAACGTGACTATAATAACATAAAATGTAAACATGATATACCTTGGACACAGCGCTTTGTGCAGCCAACCCAAGAGCAGTTGCAGGTAATCCTTCAATCTCTTTCTTATCTGTAATCAGCTTTTCAAACTTTTTTGTTGCATCCAGAACATTCTCCTCAAATTTTTGTGATAACCTTTCGAGCTCCTATGGATGAAACCATGACAAAGAAAAAGCATATATAAGACTAAAAAAGCACAACCTGAAAGTGAGCATTAAGGTGTAGTATTATATTTGGTCTAGTTTAGAGTTCGGATATTAAGCAAAATCGCTCACTGGCATATACTGTCAATAGAATTTGGATTACTGGCTGTTGCATATGTAGGAGCAACAATTAGACCCAAACTAAATGAGTAGACATAAAAATTACCAACAAGTAGAATATTAAAACAAAAAATTAGTTTGGGTCTTAGATACTGTAGTTTCTAATCCTACTTACACCCTTACAATATGTTCATCAGTTTTATAATTAGGATTTGAAAAAAAAAAATTATAAGTTAATTCATTCCATTTATAATGTTATATAATTTGGGTTCAGATGATCTTTGAATATTTGTTCAATTGAGGTTTGTTTGTAAGACGCACACATTCCACTCTAGTTAGAGAACAAGATAGGCCCAGTTCCCATAAAATAGAGATACAACCAAAGATTAGGTCCATATCACTCTGAATGGTGGGAACCAGGACTCATTAGCATACGCTGCTAACAGCCGCAATTGACGTTTATTTTCAGTAGTTAAAGTAGCACACCTGTTCAATCTTATTAAACTGTTCTCTTTTATCATCTTCAAGAGAAACACCATTAAGAACTGCCTCCTTTATTTGGTCTGCAAGAGCACAAATACAATCGTTACTGGGTAAAGTAGAACACAAGCAATATCTCTCTTACACTCAGAACTAGCCCAGCATCAAGCAGTGGATCCATAAATCAGAAAATTTTAGTCATGTAGCATAGAACAATTTGAGCAACTGAAAATAAAAAATAACATGCCAGTACAGAAATATACAAGAACATCATAGCAATAACATATTCTAGTAACTTACTTTCAACTATTCGTTTGCGAGCATCATTCAGTGTCTGCCACTCAGGAGACTCTCGAATGGCTTTGAATGCATTATAAATAGGTTTGCTTTGACCCAGTCTAAGCTGAAACTTAACTTTTTCTGCCTACAAACAAAGAACAAGCCCTCTTAGCAGATGGCCAAAAACAAAAAGGAGCAACAGAAAAACAACTATACTATTATACAAATATAACACTACTATCAACAGAACAAGCCCAAAAATTCACAAATCCCAAATGCATAGAAAACAACTATACTATTATACAAATATAACACTACCAGTACCATCAACAGAACAAGACCAAAAATTCACATAACAAAAACCCCAAAACAATTTACAAAAAATACCTGAACATCTTCAATGGCAGAACGCAGCTCAGAACTATCCTTAACAGCCTTGAGATGATTGACAATGCCCCAAACAACAGACAACCGATCTACAATCTTCTCCAAGGGTTCCACCAACTTCGGCCATGACGGCTCGATAGTGCGTTCCAGCTCCTCCAAATCACGTTCCTACAAAAACAAAAACACCCCATTAATTGAAAAACCCCAAAACGCAAAACCAACTCAGACCCATTAACCAAAACCCAACGAAGAATCCAAAGGGTGAGAACTCGTTACCAGCTTGGTGAGGAGGGCACGAATGCCGGGTCGCACGTATTTGGGTTCAACGACATCGAAGGGCGGGAAGTCGAAGTCCTGGAGAAGCGGGTTGGCTTCGACGGCGGCGGCGGCGGCCATGGAGGGAGAAGAGTAGGAAGTGAAGGAGGAGGAGGAGGAGGAAGAAGGGGAAGTGGACTTGTGAAGTGCGTCGAGGCAGAAGGAGAAGGAAGAAGACCAGAGGGGACAAGGATGGGATTTAGGGAATTGTTTGAGGAGTGAAATGGAATGAGAAGTGCGTTTAAGGAGAGGGTGAACAGAGCGAGGTATAGAGAGAGTGAGGGTGAGACGTGTTGCCATGAGCATGTTTGATATAAGAAGGGCAATAACCACAACACCACCGTTTCTCATTTTGTATACTTGCTTGTTTCTTGGTCAGGTTCTTCAAAAATCTTTCATGTGGATACATAATAATATCTTTTCAGGTAACTCATTAAAGTATATTTTAATTCTTAAATTGGGATGATTTTGTTGTTCTGATCATCTCATGTATGATATGATACACAAATTTACTGATAAGATAAGCTAAATGTGATTCCTAGAAAATTGTTAGTTTTGATAAGTACATATTAGAACAAATAAATACATACTGATTATCAAGAATTTCAATTTAGCATTCTTGTAGAGTAATGTTTCATCCACACCTCTCTTTTGAGGTGGAGAGGTGGAATGGTGAGAGAGATAGGAAGAAAAGAAAAAGTAAGAGAGAGAAAATATGAGATGTTATAGATGATAAAATGAGAGAGATAAAAATAAAAAGAGGTGGAAATTGAGTGTTTAAAAAATGAGGTGTGTATATATCATTATTCATTATTGTAGGAAGAAATCCTAACATAATCAGATTAATAGATTCTAACAGAATCAGATAACTCTCATAGAGCCTTCTTGTTATGTAAGTTTCAAATATGTTAACACCATGTTTGTTGAATTGTTTTCACTTAATCCTTCCAGATCAGTATAGCTTCTAGCTTCTTTTAAAATCACTTCTCCAAACATGAAAATCTGCTCAGTTTCCAAACACATTAAAACTGGTTTTAGATTCCCACTTAGGCCTTAGTTTTATGTCTCAAAATTTTAGTTCACGTGTTTCAATGTTGGAACAGTGAAGGGAACCATTCCTATGTGTTCTTCTAATTTTTTTACAAAGTTTGGATAAATAACTTCATTAGCGCGTGCTGCATAAGCACTTTTTCATAAGCTAATTTGATAACGCGTTGAAATAGGCTGAAAGTAGGTTGTAGGTATAAACGTTTATTCATAAGCTAATCCGAGGAATTTAATAAACTCAAAAACAGCTTAAGATCGGTTATAAACTATTTACTCTCTGGAACACCTATAAGTTTAATTCAGATAAGTTTTTCCAAAGAGGACTAAGATAATGCTCACGAGGATTTTTTTTTCTTTTTCTGGTTAAGCTTTGGTGATGATGCCACTGATCTGTTTTAGTTTTCCAACTTATCTCTGAAATGGTTTGTTATTCACATTTTCAACCAGTCAGGTCCAAGTAAAGCACTCAGGGCCAAGTAAAGCAATAATGCTATAAGTTGCATTGGGCTGTGACAGTAATCACACATGTATGTATACATTGCAAGAAGATACCAATCGATCAAGTTTTTCTAGGTTCATACATAGAGGCTCTTGGCTAAAACTATTTATATGCTTTCCTTCTCTTCCATGAATGAGGAACACTGATCACGTTGAACTGCTTGTCACTAAGACCATAGTGTTCCCTGCCACATAGCAAACTAAGTACATGAGAGAATATCTACGATTTCGTATAATTTAATGGGAAATTTTGATCTTTTAGAAGTGCCAAATGCAAGATTTCCTATCTTGGAAAAGAGAAACTGACTCGAAATCTCATGTTTGTATATTCTTCAGAAGTTTAAGATCGGATTGCTGGTATCATTTTGTCTTGGAATAGTTTTCTTTTTTTTTATCATATGAACTGAAGTTTAAAGTGGACACTCAAATGATATGATATGATTGATACAAATGCATACCTTAGGGGAATTGTTCTTTTCTCATTCTTTGTACTTCATTGTTGCCTTCTCAAAACCAATGGTTGGAAACTGTTTCGCATACTCCTCAACATCGTGGCGAAGCTTTGCAATCTCTGTTTGAAAGTAAGATGATTCCTGAATTGTGGCCAAGAAGTCCTTCAATTTTGTTCCTGGCTCAAAAGAAAAATCACCCACAACTACATGTTAAGCTTATTCAAGCACCCAGCAACTTATACTAGCTTTGTCCAGATAAAACAAACACAAACTCATGAAGGATTAGGATATTGAAAACTTAGGAACCTTTGCTCTCTGCCTTGGCCTTCAAAGCCAAGTTTACAGCTGCATCAAAAAACTCAGCTACCTTAACAAAATCCTCCTTAACGAATCCCCTAGAAGTAAGAGCAGGAGTTCCTGAAAGCCACAAGAGTTATCAAGATCAAATTCAAGTAATTGAATATGGAATCAAGATCAATATATTAGCAATGAAAAGCATGTACCCATCCGGATGCCACCAGGAACCATAGCAGACACATCTCCCGGAACGGTGTTTTTATTTGCTGCAATGTGAACTGATTCCAACACCTTCTCAACTCTGGAGCCATCAATACCCTGAAAAAAGAGCACCAGTCTCACTTTATATTATGAGGGTTGATATCTTGAATTAATCACAAAAAATAATTTGTAATTTAATGTGAGGTTTGTGACCGTAACACAATTATTAGCACTGAATGTTACAATTGCAAAGCATAATAGACTCGACAATGCTTATTTGGAAAGTCAAAGTAGTTGTTAGTTACCTTGTTCTTCAGATTCACCAAAACTAGATGATTCTCAGTTCCACCGGAAACAAGCTCATAGCCCCTCTCACTCAGAGCCTGCAACATATTTAGTGTTAAAACTTAAAATACATGGAGTTAATCTCTTTTTTCCTGCAAGGAGACTGAACCTTGTGCTGTATTAAGATCCAATATGTGGGAAAAGAGGCAGTTAAGTTATCCTTCCCAATGTACCTGTGCAAATTTTGAGCAATTACTGAGAACCTGCTCTTGATATGCTTTATACTCTGGAGTTGTAGCCTGAACCAACACAAGGAAAAACAAAAGAAACTAATCATTTCATGAATATACATCACATTCCATACTTTCTTTCAAGATCCAATCAGTAACATTCAAAAGCTATGTCTCTCTCCAAATCAACACCTCAAACCGACCCTCTTATTAAGCTAAATGATGAAAAAACTTACTTTATATCCATTTTACTGTCTGCTGAAATTACAATTCAATATAAAAACCTCAATATCAAGAAAAAAAGACACTGGCATAGATCCTTTTCATTAGTCACTCACAATTTAATTTCCAGAAAAATAAATTTCATCATAATCTTCTCTATGCAGTACCTGCTTCAATGCAACAGCTAAACCAGTAATTGTATGGTTGTGAGGACCCCCTTGCAGTCCTGGGAAAACGGCTTGGTTGATTTTGTCCTCATAGTCATACAGCACCTTCAAAGACATAAGAAAATATAGTGTTGCATGTTAGCCATGAGCTTATGTAGGAATAAGCATAAATAGCCAGAATATTAAAAACAATTGTTAAATTGTTAGTCACTATATTGTTAAATGAATTGTTAAGAATGTACCTCCTTTCCTTGTTTGTTGATTTCTTTCACCCCCTTCCTGAAGAAGATCATAGCCCCACGGGGTCCACGAAGTGACTTGTGGGTTGTGGTAGTCACAACATCTGCATAATCAAAAGGTGAAGGGATAACACCAGCAGCAACCAATCCACTAATGTGTGCCATATCTGCCAACAACACAGCTTTTTGTTTATCACACACCTGTAACATGTTCAATTAGTTCAGCCCTCTGAGTGTTCCAGATACCCATTCAAATTAAAAACCAAAAATTCTAAGAAACACATCCACTTTCTATCATTCTATGCTAACTTCAAATTACCTTGCGTATGCGGTCATAATCATATAGACGGGCATAAGCACTAGCTCCCGCAACAATTAATTTTGGCCTGAAGAGTTTAGCCGATGCCTCCAACTGCATTTCAAAATTGTTCACGTCATAAAAACATCAAGCTGACTCAAAAATGGTACATAAATATTATTCTGAACTTAAGGAGCAACTGAGCAAGTATGCTGCAAAATTGAGAATTGACACACTCAGGGCAAACTGAATTTGATTAATTGTTAATCACTCACCAAATTGCAATAGATTAGAAGAGAAACGAGAAGACAAATAAATTGTCTACCACTTTGGATAGTGATGCAACGGAAATGTGGAACAAAACAACTCCCATTGCCTCTCATAGTCAAGTTAAAAGTAAAAGGTTTATTTAGTGGCTACAGAAATATCATCTTTAAGCATTAGTTGGTTTTAAGAACTTAAGACCATCAGTCACTAGTTATAGATATTGTAATGTGGTAAAAAAACTATCTGAGTTCGTTTCATATGTATGCAGCATGTAACCAAACTCTCCACATGTATATCATGTGAATCTTCTAGTTCTAAGAGCTAGTCTTTAATGGACACTTCGAATGAGTATGATCAAGTTAATAGTGCATAAATACAACAACTACCAAGCCTTTTCGCACTAAGTGGACTAAGCCAATTGTGTATAAAAAACTAACCCAAAAGTGAGGATTATTGCAAAAAGGATCATGACCATGATAAAAGGAACTGCAAAGATACCTGGTCATAGTCAATGTATCCTGTGCTTTCATCCAATCTATATGGCATTGTCTCAAAAAATATAGAGACCGCGGATATCTTTTTGGTGTCAGTCTGCATAATGAAATTAGTATTTGTTAATTTATCATCAGGATAGTTAAACAGAAAACAGTTTACATGAAGAAAGAAAGCTTCTTGGAGGGAGGAAAAAGAAGAACAAAGAAATAAAGAGGGCATCTAATGATAATCTAAAAAGATTTATTAATTGTAATACAATAATAGAAATATAAGTACGCAGTAAACAAGTTTAATTTTCATTAACGACTATAAAGTTATTTCTAACTAATCTTGGATGAAATTCCAGAAAAATGTCAACAATGACCAACAAGGCATACATTTATTGTAGATTTGATTATAACAGGAAATGAATGATGGAAGCTGATAATACCTGGTAACCGTGAGAAAGATGCCCTCCATGAGGAAGATCAAGTGCCATGATTCTATCATGAGGTTTTAGCAATGCAGTATAAACATGAAAATTGGAAGGAGAACCAGACAAAGGCTGCACATTCACTGCAAGTTAGGGGTAACAATGACATATGAGAAAACTCACCATCTATCTAATAACTAATATATATATAAAAATCCCCCACACTCAGAGAAGTCCAAGGCAGATCACTTCAAATTTTAGCAAGCTAACAAGCTAATAGCATCTTTGGAAATCCTTATACAATTAATTCTGAAGTCAAAATTAATTTTGGGGAGAATCTCATGTGATTAGTTTTTGAGCGGCAGGATTGATTCTGAGAAGAAATAAGTTGATCCAAACATGCCGTAAGTCATGGGAGACTTCAATGGTTCAAGCTGTTGCTAATTTGATGTTTTGAGAAAAAGTAAAACCACTCAAAACCAGAATAAAATGAAACCCAATCAAGAGATATATATATACTTGCATGCTTAGGACAAAAGACAAAGCACTAGGCTACTAGCTAAGTTAGTAGTTGTACAATCTATCAAAAAATAAAAATGGTTGGTTTTTCTAATGTTCTTACCTCCCCATTTTGCTGGATCCAACCTAAATGCTTCCAAGGCACGCTTCTGGCATAGTGTTTCTGCCATGTCAATAAACCTGAAATTGAAATGTCCATAATCTTAGAATTGGTTCAAATTAGGCACTCAAAATATAAAATCCAAAATGATAACATTGGCTTCCATGAATTATCATTACAATCGCAAACAGAAAGTAAAAGACCAACATACTCATTTCCACCATAGTATCTTGCACCGGGATATCCTTCACTGTATTTGTTTGTCATGACAGAGCCAACAGCTTGCATTACAGAGAGAGAAGTGAAATTCTCTGAGGGTATCAGCTCCAGCCCCTTCAAAAATAGTGGGGAAAAAAAGCTAAGTCCTTTGAAAGCTAAAAATCCTATTGATGGGGAATTGAGTATCATATTTTGCATCATACGACACAAAATCAAACAAAAAGGTGCAGAATAATTTTGAAGTTCAACACAAAGGTTTTAGGGGAAAAGATGCAAAAGTAAATAGTATAGAGTAAGATAAGTTAACACTGAAAAGTGAAAAGTTTACCTTCCATTGTCTAGCTTTCTCATGCTCAATGATATCAGCAATTTCAGGATCAACAACCTCGAGTGGAGCATTCAATTGCTTTGGCCACTGCAAAGACAACAGTCTCAAACGAAAACATCATGAATAACTAACTAGTACATAGGAATCATCAAGTGCAAGAGTCCTTGCCATGAATCATAAAAGTAAAGTGATGAATGATGATGATATCATATACTATCATTTACAATCAGAACATACCGTAACAGTTGTTTTCTCGTAGACAGCTTCATCAGGCAAAGAGGACTACAATGGAAAAATCAAAAGACAATGAGTTCCAGGTAGTTAAACGGTTAAGGAATTTGAGAGAAAATGGTGAATAAGGTTCATCATAGCTATAGATACATGATTAGTGGTAATTGATTTGAAATGGAAAAGGAGAGGACCTTGTAGTAAACAGAGGAAGCGTTGAAGAGAGGACGTAAAGGCTTGTCGATGGAAGATGAAAGCCTGCGAAGCGCCATTGCCATTGCCATGTTAGAGGCAGAGGATAGAGTGGGTGTGTGTTTCTTGAATTATAGTTGGTCGTTTTGTTTTTGTCCTATAAAAACATGCCTTGGTCATCCACTCGTATTATTTGAAAATAATAATAATAATAATAATAGTTAACTAATATTATTATCATTATTTACTATTTGTTATTTATATGTAAATAATAATTTTTTTTTAGAAAAATTGTGGTGTGTTTAAAACCGTCATATGTTCAAATGGTGTGCTTATGAAATATGTATTTCTATGTATAATTATCTCTCTTATTATTTTAGCACTCTTTAACCTCTTAGTCATCTTTAAAAAAAAGAATAAAGTATCTACTGCCGATAACAGTGAGTCAGTGACTAATTATCTTATTGAGAGTGCTCGTACTAAGCAGTAAACGGTTGGCCATGTATTTTATTCTCATGAGCGATGATCGAATCTCTGACCTTATAATTAAGAGATGAGGTGAGCAACCACCACGCCACACCTTGTATTTTGTATTTTTGAATTTAATTGTTAGATAATGTTGAATTTCTTAAAGATTTTATAATTTTTATTCATTAGCAATACCAATCATGGAAGTTCATTTTTGCAAAGAAAATTTGTACCTAATTCTACCAAAAGAATAATACTGATAATAACATAATAATAATGATGATAATATTGGGCATGAAATTTTATATATATGTTGGCAAGGAAAGCAGGCCATGAAAGTCCTATCCGCAACCTCCATTTCCTGGCCACAAAGTGATCCTTTGGCAAATGAGTTGATAAGGTAAGTCTAAGTGCTTGAAACAGATGTTGCCACCAAAGCTTTGTATTGTTTCTCTTAAGGATATTTACCAACATGAATGTTATTTTGTGGGAGGGTATCGATCACTATTATACTTAAACTAACAGCAACGGATCCTACATATTTGATCTCATTCTCATTCGATAGCAATAAACGTTTTTCGCATAACCACATGAGTTAATTTGAAAAACTTATAAAAATCAGCTTAAATTGATTATAAATAAATATAAGCTAATGTGAAAAATTTTATAAAAATAAATTCAAAAATAACATAATCTATTTAGTTATAAGTGTTGGACCATTTGGGACACTTACTTTTATAATGGTTTATGACCGCTATAAAGTGAAAAAATTGAGGAAAAAACAATTTTACTACATTGTGACCGTTCTAAATCACCACAAAAAAGATATCGAAAGTGGTCTACTATTATTTCGCCAGCCACAAATCTTTATTGATTAGATATTAACGAAAACTGAACATACCCTAAATCCTAATAATCCTAATAAATCCTAATAAATCTACTAAAACAATAGAACTGATCTGAGGAGGACAATATTGGGTCGGATCAGATTTTCGAGCCCCATTGATATTTTCGGATTAAAATGGTTAATTATTTCCCACTTTTCTTTAAACTATAGTGGGCCAATACTCTAGTTTAAGATCATTTTTAGGGTTAGATGGGCCAATATTGGAACGGATCAGATTTCAAGCCCAATTAGTCTCTTCTGGCCCGCCAGCTCTTTGTTTGAGCTTATGGCTTGGGCCCTTGTATCCTGAGTTTTTTTTTGGGCTTTGTCCCATCCTTTATGAAATATCAATCATTGACCAAAAAAAAAAACTTTCAATACCCAAGCAACTAAAAGAAAAAAAACTATTGACCAAAAAAAAAAACTTGAACAACCATGGTTTCTTGACCAAAAAATAATAATGGTATAAGATCTAAAATTTATCTATTTTGGATTCTTCTTGTCTTTGCTGCTCTCTGTTTTTTTTATGTCTTTCCGACTTTGCTCCACATCTCTGCCTGCCTCAGTGCCTCTGGCATCAGCTCTGTCACAACATGAGTATAAAGCTGAAAGAAGGATAATAGCAAAGGAATATGAGATTGGCCATGGAAAAAGTTGAAGAAAACTAAAGGTGGAAAATCTTAAGGATAGGATAAAAACCATTTTTTGTTCTTTTCTTGTAAAATATACATAGCAAAAAAATCAAAATATAGATGAACACAGTAAACGAAAAATAAAATAAAAGGCCCAAGATGGGTCCATGCATGTGGGGACGCACCGTTTCTGTCCCCTTCTTATGCTCAGTAGCGGTTTACATGTGCATTAGATTCGTGGCCCAAGATGGGTCTTATATGCTTCTTCACTTTGGTTTGGTCATCACAACACATAATAATGCACATTTTCCACAATTATGAATTCATTGAATTGAGCCTTCTCAATCTAAAAAAATCTAAGCTCACATTTCAAATAACATTGCTTTTTTAAACATAGTTTGACTCCGGTCGCCGTATAGAGCTGAGCATACATCTGAAACTATTGATTGCTTGAAAATGTATTTACACCCACTAACACAACACTCACATTAGCCGTGAAATCAATCACACAATCTTATCAAGAGAAGTGATATATTCTTACTAATTAACCAAATAAATCACTCAATCCACAGGTTACAAAACCATAGCTATATAACCGATGCAAGATAAACTATTGAATATTTGGATGAGAAATGAAAGATGGCACCAAAACCAAGGATAGGGCTGAGTTTTTTATTTTGATTTTTGCTAACGACACTGTCCTCTGTTTTGCTACTTGGTGAATTGGAGAAATACGACAGATTCCCAAGTCCCCACACGCAAATTCAGAGATATGTAGCAGCTATAGGTGTGGCTTGTGGTGGAGCTATGAGCATCATTGTACCAAAATCACATGCCCAATTCTTAAAATTATTTGTTGCTCCTTTTAGCCTTGCAATCGTTTCATCTATTATCTTTACCCTTTTGATGAATATTGTGGCTTGATCATACTATTTTTCCTTGAATGTTTAATTTCATCATGTGCTCTTCTCCACTTGTTCTTCTTAGTTGTGGGTTTGGAAAGAAATTATTGTAAGGAGTAGCTTTGCTCTCACGTTGTCCTTTCTCCTTTCCAATTTCATCCACATCGTCCTTGCCAGCAAGAACTGGCCGATTATCAGTCTCATTTTGTCCAATGTCTAATAATGAAATAGGTTGACTAGTTATAGTTACCCTTAGTATTTATGAATTGTACAACACAATATATGAATATAAGTAAACCCCCAATATAAGAAAGAATTTACAATTTGTATATGATGTGATGCGATCACAATCGAGGAGCTTGATGTAAATCGCAATTAATCAACCCACATACATATGATATACCAATAAAATTGGAAATGGAAAGGTTTTTAAGGATGAAGAATGGTGAGTTTAGCAGGAACTAATTACAATTGTTGATGTCGACATTGTACATATACTTTTGGACTTTTGGTTGTCATGTTGCTTCAAGGTTTTGTTTTTGTTTTAAATTGTGCAAATTTGGGTGAAACCCCCATTTTTTAACTCTCTTTTGCCATTGTTTTTGTAAGAAGTAAAGTATCTAACTCTTATCCAAAAAGAATAATTTGAAAAGTTGATCAATATGTGTTACTTTGTTAATCAATGTGGTTTTGTTATTTTTCCTTAAATATGATCTCTCATTTGAATTAGAACAAAATAGAGTTAAAAAAATAACATAATTATTTGATTTATTGTTAACTATAATGATTGTTGAGCCTTAATTTGAACGCCGCTAAATATGAAGAGTAAAGAAATTCATTTAACAGTGTCAAATTGTCATGAAAGTTACGTAAAAAAATACACATGTCATTTTTATAGTCACGTTTAGCAATTGTTAAAATCTCTTAACCGCACATTTCGATTAAATTATACAAATCACTTGAATTAACGTATCACTGGTAAGTGATTCAATTAATTAATTCTCAGAATTGTCACTACCAACTTATACAAATTCTGCATTTCTCACTTACATCTTTATTTTATCTTTATTTTCTGTCCCACATTGTTACCTCCAATATCAGTCGAACAAGACAGATATCTAAATAATTAATGAACAAAACACATTTAGCAAAAGCTCACAAAAGAAGTAGAAACTTAATTTGAATAAGAATTACCCCTTTACAGCATAGTTTCTAGGTAGAACATATGGTAACAGGTACATAGATCCTCTCATCCTCATTCATCTCATTTCCAAACAAAAACAATTGGCAAGAAGATAAAAAGAAGCAGAGCACACTCAACAGTCACCACAAAAAAAGAAAAACAGGGCATCTCAAACAATTTTCTCCATCAATTCAAAATGGAAGAAGATCTCACAGTGGCGGTGCCGGCGCGACGATCCTCCTCTTACATCTCAGGGTGCATGATGTCCCCGCCCTGCTTCCCGGTCCCCTGCAGCGAGGTCCAGTACTCAAGAATCCACTACTGCCACAGCCCCTGCAGAAAAAGGAGGTGGAGGTGGAGGAGCATCCTCAGAAGGTTGATTAGGGAGAGCAAGACCATGTGTGCAAGCAGGCCTAAACCTTTGTCGTTTCAATATGATCCTGTTAGCTACTCTCAGAATTTCGATGAGGGTACCCATCTTGATCAGGAACCTACTAGGATTTCCCAAGTGTTTCCAAGATGTTAATTAGGTAGGATTCTCATCACTGTTTTACATTTTTTTCTATGTACCATGTTTAAATAGGTTTGAAATGTAAGAAGGATCATAATGGATTAATGACATTTTTTTATCATATGGTAACTACAATTATTTTTTTGCCTCTATGTTATTACTTATTACCAAATGGTACACATCAATCATCAAGCTTGTATGATTGTATGTATTGGCTCATTCATGTATCTCATAGCATCAAAGATCTATCAATTGAAGAGTTGTTCTTATATGTTTTCAAGTAATTAATTAAACCGGGATCTACCAGTTCTGTCATCTGTTCTTATTTTAATACTGTGTGCAGTCTAATTTGATTGTTGCCATTCATTCTGTAATTGTGTTATGTGTAGTGCTGATTTGCTCCATGATCAGTTAGATTCTCACTGCAAAACATGAAGCAGAGGGGTTACCACTTACCTTGTCAGTATGTATCATCATCATCATCATCACTTTCAAGGAATATCAGTGAACTAGAGTATGCCTGGCTCTCATAGTAGGAAATCCCGCGATAGATTTTTCTGGGGTGTGGGGAAAAAGGTTTACTCTGCAGAAGAGCTTTATTTCCTGATGATTATAATGGACAATATCAGGATACAGTGCATATTCCCGGGCTGTACAAATAATTGCTTTCTCACAGTGAAGGTCGACATAGTTTTATGAATCGATCAGTGCATCCTTGACCGAAATCAAGTTGTGAAGAGTATAATGTGTTTGCTTTGCAAAGTTGTAGTCATGAGTTAGCTTATTAGTTTGCTTGTGTGGGGCTGTGGGGTATGTTATGTCCTTAATTAGATAATTTACATGTACAAAAAGAACATTATATTATATGATCAGCATTTTATAGAGAACAAAGTTTCAATCAAATTATTATGAAAAAATGAAAATGAAGTTGAGAGAAGTGAGATATAGAAAGAAAGAAAAAGAGAAAGTAAGTAGTGTGATAAATTGTCATTGAAAAAGAAGAGAAATATAGATAAAAAGTGGAGTATAAATGAAGTGGAAGTGATGATAAATCATAGCTCTTTTATATATCTCTTTTTCCGTTTTAGAACGCATAACTACATTAAGGATCATTTTGTTGGGAAACAACACAGCTGAAGGAAAAATAAAACACAATCATAACACAAGAAAATTACGTGGAAACTCTAAAACCGGAGAAAAACCACGACCATTGTCTACACCGACAACCAGAGAATTATCACTATGTGAAAATTGTTACAACACATAGACTTCTCTCACTCTCACCTCAATGCCCCAGTACAACCACAGTCTCACAAAACAAATATTTAAACTAAATCAGATATAAGCTTAAAGTGCTACTGTGCATCTAAAAAACAAAGAACCTAGGTCCAATATATAGTCTTGGTCTCCCCCTTGCTTCACCACACTAAGCGATGTGAGACTTCTCCAATAGCTAATTTTTAACCTCCTTCTTTATTTTAGAAATTTGAGCAATGTGAGACTTGACAATCAACCCCAACACATTTGGTTTACTATTGGATAAAATTATTTATAGTAAGGTGAAATTTGATAGAATTAAGTTTAAAAAGAAAGAATTTGTGATTGGTAATGAAGTTGAAAAGTAATTTTTTTTGAAAGTAAAGTTGAAAAGTAATTTAAAAAAATATGAATGTTATTATTTGAATAGAATAAAGTAAAATCACTTTTAGAGATAAAATTACTAAAATGAACACTAGATAATAGATAATAGATATATATAAAGGCAAAGTTTCAAAATGGGTAATATTGTATATTTTTTTTTTTACATCGGAAAATTAAAATGACACTATAAAGCTAGGAGATCCCTAGCTAAAACAGGAAGAAGTTGAGGAGGGGGCTCCTCCAACCTAGTGTATGAACACTGACGCTCTGAACCCAAACTCGCTAAACAATCCGCTATATCATTAACCGTTTGAGGAATATGGAGAAGTTGGACATGCCAATCTCGATCCAAAATAAGTTGGAGCTCCCTAAAATCCGAGGCAAGCTCATGGAAGGACAGCCTACCATCCCGCAAAACCTCCACAACTTAACATAAATGTATTTATAACATACATTTTCTAAACACACTTTTTAAAATTTGAAAAATACACTTATTTTAATGGAAACAAGAAAATAGGTGGTACCCAAACGAGCTCTAATTCAACAATTTCACTTCGTGTTATTCATTTCATGAAGAAACAACTATTCCACAAAACAAATGCTGATCGAAACTAATAGGAGAGTAAGAGCCCGTTTAGGTTATATAAATCCCTCTTTCTGATGAATGGACAGCATCGTTACGTGCTGAGGTGACTGGTGAGTGTGCATTTGCAGCTAGGTGCGTGAAGCCACGAAAAGGAAGATTTTATTCGATATTTTGCATATGCAATTATACATGAAAATGTTCTTGTACTGATAATAATAAGCTTTTATCATCCAATTTCAGATAATAATACTACATTAAGGCTTCTCTTGTGGGATTTGTGATTAGTATACTATTCATCTATACCAGATGAACCTTCACTTCATTTGATGTCCTTATTAAGCTGCAAATTGCAATATCATCATTATATTTTTCTGAGTGTATTGCTGAAATATCACTCCACAACCTTCAAATTGTGGCACTGCCTGATGTTTCTTGCTCAGGCGGGCTTAACTGAAATTGGACCACTGATTGTGGATACCCTCCTGCATTTGGAAACAGAACAAATGGATTTCTGCTCGTTGTCGCCGTTTCAGTTGTGCCATACACCTGGGACATGAACCCTCATTGTTAACCAATATGTGCTTTTTGAGAAATACTAGTTAGTCACACATACTTTTGAACACAATCTCTATAATTGCGCTGATATTTTAAGAAATAGACCAATCGTAGAGAGTGTGCTCAATAGAGTGTGTTGCGGAGATTTATCTATGCAGCTGTGCTTTCTTTTGTCACACTGCATGGTTAAATATAAGGCTCTTTTGATTTAACAATCTTTGCTACCTTTTTGCGTAGTTGTTTGTTTTCTTGTTGAATGAGGTTTACCTTCTTATAAAGCTCCATGTTGTCCTGATGTATGAGGTTTCCCTGTATTGAAACATAAAGTCTGTCAGTGTTATGAATTTTTTTAGAGGAAAATTAGCTGATTCAAGGTGATGGCTGAGAAAGACCTTTCGGTTCAGCTCTTGGATCTCATCTGTCAGAGTATTTTCCTGCAGAATTTGATTAAAATTGTCAATTGCTGTCTATGTTAGTCGGGTCATTAATCAATCAAGCACATATATCTTCATTCCTTCACAGTGTGAATCTAAAAGTTAGTTGACCTTTTTCATGCGGACACCTTGGAGACTCATTTCTAGTTGATTCTCTAGATCCTGTAGGTTTCTCACACTCAAACCATAGAGCTGTTCTCCAAGCAATTGCCTGTGTCCTCAAATGCAGAGTTTAATGAGATATGTCAATTCGTTCTCTTAAATTAGTCACCATTATTAGCAAAAATGCATGTTTGCACATAGCTTAATGTCATATGCAAATTCATTCTCTTGTATTAATCACCACTATTAGAATGTTTGTATGTATATCTTTGGGTGTGTTGCCTAATGTGCTTAATTGATGTGGAAGCTCTAAGGTAGAATTTGTATTCAATAGTATTGTTATGTCACTTGTGTGCATAATCATGGGATTGGCAAGGTTTCGTTTTTCTTTCGCTTTATGTAATTCTGATAAAAAAGGAAAAGGAGGAACAAGAGTGTTCACAGCCACCTACTATATAGTATGGTAATACCTTCTTGTCTGAGACGTGCTTCCAGAAGAGTACCTGTTTTATTTACTTAGTAGAGTTATAAAATAAAATTCTGAATAAATTAGTAAAAAGGTTGTACCTATGGTTTTCTTGTAGATTCTGCACTTGCTGCTTTAAACCTTCTGCCTCCCTTTGCCAAAACTATCAATTATCAAGTAAAACGATGTACATGAGTACTGCAAAGGGTAAAAAAGAAGTAAAAGGAAGATTTTCATCATGTTGAGTTAGAACTGAACAGAATACTTCAACATGATCTATAATGAGATATGAAATCAATGTGATTTAAATTAAGAAGCTGATTGTCAGATTTAATATGAGCACTGACCAGATGTAATTAGGTTGTTCTTCATCATGATCTACATACTTATTAATTCATTTTTAGGTTGTTCTTTTGTAGTCTATTCATGTTTTATTGTTATCTATTTGGATGAGGAGGAGGATTAAAACAGTAATGATACTTAGACATATAAACTATGCACTATTGTAGACACCTAGTCGACACCTCATTTTTCTTTCTATCTCTCTCTTTTTATCAAATCAATTGTTTCTCTCTTTTTCTTCTCTTCTCACTCTGGGTATCTGTTGAATGTCTGCACTATGCGGATGTCAACAAATCTTTTCCTTTTAGTAATGCTTGGGATTCATTTGATACACTTGATGCATGAGAAATCTTGCAGTTATGTGACATAAGGTCAGTACAGTCCTTTCTCTGTTCTCAGAAGTACTGATAGTTCATAGATTGGCCAAAGATATTTAGCTCACTATATTATAAAGTTATGATTTGCTCAATTGAGGAGAGGGTGTGGATCTTGCTTTTTACATATAGAACAAAAAATTACATGCAGTTCTGTTTTTGGATCCTAGAAAATATGTCATATGAGGCATAGTTACACACTTAATAAGTTCGTCAGTAAACAAAATATTGATGATAACAGTTTCGCTTGTAGCTGTTATACTTATTTATGGCAGGACAAGTTACGGGACAATACTGAAGAGTGGTTAACAGAGCATACCTTGGCTTCAGATTCTGGATTTATTAGTTGATGTTCCCCCTTGCATGTCTTATATCTCTCGATCACTGATTTCATGCTGGTCACAAAAAAATCATCACACATTTTAATTTGTTTTACTCAATTGTTAGTACAATTGATCATCGAAAGTTGTATATGAAGAAGACATTGTGAAAAACATATAGCATATCCTAGAATCCAAAGATACACACACATATATATATATATATATATATATATATATATATATATATATATATATCAGTAGCTTGGTTTCCATGAGAAATTATTAATCTAACAAAGTTCATGTGTAGATGCCTGCCAAAGGATGTGAAGTATCAATGTGATTCATTCATGAAACAACTTGAACAGGTATGGATGAGAAGTGATTGTTACATTGTGATAATAACTTCCAGCATGAGCTGATCATCTTTTTTAGTTTTACTAGTGATTCATTGCTGACTTTAGTTCGATGCTAGTACAATCAATGTTAGCAAAGATTTTGCGATTTTGCAGCACTGCTCCTATTCAAAACGCATGCAAAATCTTTTTTTGGTGGAATCCCGTAGAATCTTAGATTTTAATTGTAAAATCATAAAATCCTATTGAATCTTACGATTCTAGTATTTTTTTAATTTTTGAAGCTGATTCCTAAAATTAGGGAAACTAGAGAGTTTTTTGACTTTGTGGAAAAAACAACCCACCACCCAGCATTTAGGGGATTTTGAAATTGAAGCTCTAATTGATTGTAGTTGCCAAATTTGAATGGTTAATTGATAAGAATTAATAACTGATTGTATATTTCGAAAAATCAACTCATGTGACCCAACCTTCATGCCTCTAATTGCCTATTTAATTCACTCATAGTAGAGTGAATTGAATCACGCATTCATGCTCTGTTTTCTGTAGTCTCTATTTAGGTCTCTTCCTCTTATGTTTTCTCTTCATTCTTCAACATCTTTGTTTTCCTTCATTCTTCAACGTCTCTGTTTCATCTTTTAATTTCATGTTCTAGTACTCTTATGATTTTGGATTGAGATTATGACTTATATGGATGTTAATCTGATGAATTTTTATTCCAATTTTTGTTAAATGATGTGACTTTTTTTTTGGTTACAGGAGGAAAAGAAACAAAACGACAAAACTAACTAAGAGAATCTAAAAACAAAGAATCATAAACGAAGGAAGGTGGCTGCTTCCAAACTTGAACCGGTGAGCCTTGACAGCAAGCCTCCCGGGCTAGTTTGTCAGCCGTGTTATTCTTGGCTCGATCAACCTGGAACAAAGTAACATGCTGCATACTTGCCATAGCAGCACGAACGCGACATATCTCCTCCCTATTCCAGTAGCTTGTGATGTTGGTCCCTTCATGTAGAGCATGGATAACCTTCGAGCAGTCAGACGAGCACGAGGCCTCGGTGTAGCCTATCTCCAGAGCATGACGGAGCCCCAGCTCCATAGCAAGAATCTCTGCAAGAAAGGCCGAGCCAGAAGCATAACTGACAGAGATAGCAGACAACCAATTGCCACAAGAGTCCCTCACAATAGCGGCACACCCCATCCTGTTCACCGAGGGATTCCAGCTACCGTCAACGGCAATGGACACAGTCGGGGAAGAAGAGAAGGTAGCCAAATTCGCCATATGATCTTCTTGCACCAGGGATTGAAGAGAACTCCTCCAAACGGCTTCGTCCCGGAGGATGCACCGCAGAATGATGTTCAAAGGAAGCTCATTGTCATTGAAAACTTTATGGTTACGCCACCTCCAACACCACCATAAAATAGCAACAGCCAAAGTGGCGTGACGGTGTATCAGTAAACCAGCAAGCCAAGTGTCGACCTCGACGTGAGCAGCGGGAGCTGGCAGAACCGTTCGGAAGTTACTCCACAGGTCTCGCGAATCTGGGCAAAACCGAAACAAATGGTTGATGTCCTCTGTCTCTGCAGTACATCTGGGACAAGCGGCGGTCGCTGCTAGGTGGGACTGGAGACGCTTAGCATTCGTGGGCAAAGCACCATGGGCAAGCAGCCATAAGAAGAAACGAAGCTTCTCTGGTATTTTAAGCTTCCAAATTTTCCTCCACAACCCAAAATTTCCAACCTGAGGTGTTCCCATGCTATCAATGCTATTTTTTTGTTTTTCTATTTATGGTAGAATCTTACGATTCAATTTACGATTATACGATTATACGATTTTGAACCCCTCTCCTATTCTACGTAGAATCTAGCTTTTCACAACATTGAGTACAATTATACTTATCATTAATAATTGATTTTTTTTCCCGCATGCTTTTCCCTCTGGTAGGGTGTGCATGAACCTTTCTTAACAGGTTTTAGACTCTGGTGTATTAAAGGACAAGGGCCAGTATTAAACCACTTGTGACTTGTCTATGAACTTCAATAGTTTTGTTTGTAAAATAAATAACACAAGATATCTGTGGAGAAAGGAAAGTTGTAATCAGGATAATTAATTTATGTGATGATTCAGTGTTTTTCTTCAGCAGAAATAAACTTTAGAATTATATGATATATTTTCTGGATGACCTATTGACCTTAACCTGCATAATACATTGGAACGCTATATAGAATGTTGGGTTCAGATATCTTATTCTTTTTGTTACTTAATTGTCAAATATATTTGTCTTGAAGCTTCTACTAAATTTTGATATTATAATGACTGATTTACATGGCATGTAGATTACAGAGGAGTGATTTTCACCAACATGTGTTGGTCATAGTGGAGAAAAGACTTGGAGGTTAAGGATGTAGCCTAGTCTCTTGAGTTTTGATTCTTCAATCTGTGTATCAAAAAAACACTGATAGAAGGGACTTCACCTTGGGTGCTTAATATCCCAATAGCTGAACTTTTCACCTATTGGGTATGAGGATTCTGTCTTCGAGTCACCCAAGAAGAAACAGATAAAATCACTGCATATGTGTGTGTCTGGATAGGTCATAGGAATAAAGATGCCTTTTGTCACACATCCATAGTTTCAAAGTCCAATCTCACGAACACACAGCTGGTTGGATCTTTACAAGTATATTGATAACAAAATTTCTGCACTACATTTTACCACTTGACTACTTAGTTCCATCTATCTTCTATCAGACATGACAGGGATTCAGGGAATAAGGCGGAGAAGAAGAAAGACAGAACTATTAGACTACTTCCTACTATAACATGATACAATAACTTGTCAAGGTATGTTATATCCAAGACTCCTTGTCCCCAGGATTGTAAGTGAAATAAAACTTTGGCTTGAAGTATGGTTAATGTATGATCATTGTCGAAGTGAGACTTAAGCATATGTGCAAAGTGAAATCACCAGAGAATGCAAGAGGCCCCTATACAGGCCATTGAACCTTTCATAATAAGCCAAAGGGAGTTGATTTTGGTACTGCAATATGCTAAAAACTAGCCAAGTTATGCAGTTAGTTATAAACTTGCACATGATATAAGCACACTTCAGCTTTCGGGGGATTTTAAGCACATAATTTAAACTAGCTAAGTTATGCAGTTAGTTAGTTTGTTGTGTATTCAGCTAGATTGCTTAGTTGTACTTAGTTAGACTTTCTGATCTTTGTATATAAATCTCCATAGTGTATATTCAAGATAACAATGTTCATTCAATATATAATCTGAAATCCATTTCCCCTTGGTTTCTCCTCAAGTTCCTTTCCTTCTCTCAATTCCTCTGAACCATTTTATAATGGGAAGGTGAACTATTAGCTCATATGTTAGAATGCATAACCTGCATGAACACACTCCTGATTCTTGGAGTTGGCTTCGAGAACTTATAGGATAATTAAAGTCAGCATACAAATTTGTAGTGAATTCTATTGTTCATTTGTTCTGTAAAAACTTCTAGAATGAATGATCTAGCACCTTCAAATGCTTTTTATTGAAGGTAATTCTTAATAATACATACTAAGATTAGTCTGCTGAGAAGAGCGATACTGCAATAAGATTCAACTTTTGGCACATCATGTGAAGATCATGTGGATGACTCTCTTCACTTGTTCTTTGTTTTTTCAGTAATGGCTAAGGGCTGATTTCTAGTTTTACAATTGCTAGGTTACTCATTTTACACCACACCACTTTCCTCTGGAGAATTTTCTTGATTTCCAAGGCATCCCTTCAGATTCGTCTCAAAAAAGATTTGAATGTTGATTGGGGTGCAAAATTTTACTCTACGGATCGTGATAAAAGATTTGGTTTTTAACTCAATAGGGGCTTTTGTATTTGATATTTTCAAGTTGATTAAGTTAAGGTCTTGGTGGTGGTTGAGGGCTGAGACATGAGCACTTATGCTGTCTCATCATGTGCTGGGAAAGCAACCTCGCCCGATGTTTCTAGCTTCCTGGAAGATTATGTTTGGGATGGTGATAGTGATTTAATTGCTCTGCATTTGAAATTATCTTTAAGGTGAACAAATAATTAAACCATATACTCTACTATCATAATTCAAAGCACATATAGTTTTAATGGATCAATATCCTCTCATGGAAAAACTCTCATAATTTCAATATGAGAAAACATGAGAGAATTTTCACATAAGAGGACATTGATTCATCGAGAAGACATAGATCCTTAATCTACATGAAATTGTAGACTTCACCGGAAAGCTTAAGGATTCAGATAAACACATCTTCTAGCATATATAAGTGCTAGAAATTCCAAACAGAGCGAACATATATATGGACTAAACTAAGAACAAAGAATACAATATGGAAAAGGAACAAATCCCACGCCAGACCCTAACAAGGGTAAACCAAACAAGATTGATACAATGAAACCTAACGAATTAAAATTGCTAGGTCAGCTAGGTTTAATAACCTAATTAGGCTCTCTATCAAAACTAGTGGCGACATCACTTTATCTGATGGATACACTTTCCAATGATAGTGATCCTAAATTAGACTTAAATATTGCTTTTGGTGTGGGGCTGCTGGCCAACACTTCCTCATTCTTAATGCTATACACTTACTTCAACTAACACCATTTATAGCATGTTGGAATTTGGTATTCTGCGTGCATGATTCTAATCCTTGCATAACTAGCTTTAACCATTGTCAAACTTAAAGTTAGGGAACTAAGTTGATAGCCATCATCGAAGATAAAAAAATATGGGTATTTAAAAACGTTTGTCTTTTTTAAAACAGTTTTAGCTTTTAAGACTAAAATACTAGAATAGTTTAAAATATGTTTTCTGATTCAATTTTTAGTTTTCATATTACAATTTTTTTAATGTTGGAAAACATCTAATTCAAACAGTTATTTTTTTCTTGAAAAACAGTTTTTAAATATAGTTTTTAGAAACTGCAATCAAACATGCCCTAATTATTCAAAACCAAACCTATAAGTGGATTGCAGCTCTACTGGTCGACCAATGCATTTGATGGATGCTAAGTTGACATGCGATTGTCCTTCAACATACTTTTTTAACGATATATTCTAACACACTTGTTATGATTGATTTATTTTTTAAAAAGTTAAGAATTTTTTTAAGAAGAGAGCAAAATATATTGACTTTCTAAAAAATAAATAAATCATTATAAGTGTGTTAGGATATATGAGTGTATTAATTCTTTCAAAAAAAAAGTGTATTGATAACATTTCTTCAAAATTATTTATATGTTTCTATCTTGTTTAAGCTTTAAAATGGCAAATTCTTGATATAGTATTAAAGTCACAAGAATAACGTACATGTACCAAGGCATGTGATAGATATATTGTCTACTTGGAAGAACTTATTTATTAAATTTTTTCTCAGAGTATAACTGGTGTTTGAAAGTACTTATTTTAATAGCTTTATAATCGACCGATAAACTGAACACTTAAATCTATTATAACTTATTTTGAATTTATTTTAATTAAATTTTTATATTAGTTTATGAATAAACGGTTTTGTTGCCATAAATGTTTAACTAAACTGTTTATCTTTTTTTGAAACTAACTAACCTGTTTATCTAAACACACACTATTTGAGTTTCACCAAATCATTTAAGCTTTTAAGATAATGAGAGAATATAAAATTTTCATGGAAATAAATTTTTATAATCAGTTTTCTTAATATATTTGTAGTTCATCAACCTTCGTTTTGTTTATTGAATAGTTCATGCTGGGAGATAGCTGGCTGGCTAAAACTTATATCAGTGAACCAATATCAAATATATATGAATCCCTTCACTGGGTCTCGCAGCCAGCACACATGAAGGTTTGGTTTAGAAATGTAATACAACCTTTCACAAGATTTCACTTCTATAGGGATTGACTGCACAATGCCGGAAATGCTTCTATAATTGATTTTAAAATCAAAACTATCTATGAAAATTAAGAAGCTTTTGGATGACAAAGGCCCTGTTTTATTTCAGTTCAGTCAGATTAAACGTAAATGAGGTCACTCTTCCCCTTTCACATTTTCTCTCTTGGAATGTGAATTCCTGAATTAACATATGCCAAACGTAGTTGCAAACAGAAAAACAAACAGGCACAAAATTGAATTAGAAAAAATAAAAGTTGATTCAAACATACTATTCATAAATACCTCAACCGTACATTTACCTCTCATACATCTTATTTTTCTCTCTAACTAACTAATTTTTCATGTTATGTCTGTATCATATATCACATCTACATATCTTTTGTCTCTCTTCACTTATTTTCTACCACTACTTAATTTTGGGTGTATATACAGTAAATTGAAATTATTTTCATACCCAGATCTGTTTCTGAGATGGACTTCAGAATGGTAATGGTGCTCATATATGATATAGCTCATTCGCCTAGGTCATGGTCTCTTTCAACCTAGCCATGCATATTTTTCTTCTTTTAAAAGGCCAAAAACATGTATATAAGATAGCACAAGGGTGCTATAACCCATATATATATACTTGTTGCAATCCAATTTTCACGCATGTAATGCGAACACACTTACTCTTTGGTCTCCTTTTTCAACCTCACTCTTCTTGGTAGCTATTTCTTTTTTATCACATCATCCATCATATCTTTTAAAAAATGATACACCAACCAGGCGCTACCTATATAGTTTTTATTTGAGAGATATGCCAACATGAAGTTAAATACAAAGTACAATACATCAATTAGATTTCAGTAACAGATTTGTATATATTCAGAATCACAAATCAATCAAGAGCAAACACACCAGACTATATATTATCATATAGAAGTTGTAGCAGTCCATAAACACATGAGATCCAATATTCTTATTTGTATTGCTAAGGATATATATCATATGAACAAACTAATTACCTGGTGCTTGAATATTCATAAAGCTTTCCTGTGCTGGAGAATATGACAAGTCCAACTTGGGCATCACAGAGGATGGCTAACTCTTTGGCTTTCTTGATCAATCCCTTTCTCCTCTTTGAGAAAGTCACTTGCCTGCTCGTGGAGTTGTCGATCCTTTGAATCACAATCTTCCCTCTTCCCATACTCCTAATTTCACCTTTAGGGTTCATGAAAACAGTCAGACTAATCAATTTGTAATTAGAGTTAATTATGTATGACACAAAACTTCCTTGAAGAAGATACTAATCCATGTGTGAGACAATGAAATCTTACTTGGTAGATATTAAAGATGATGAGTCAGATCAGTGTTTGATGGTGCAAGAATAAGAGTGAGAAGTGATGCCTTTCCATATTCTATATGAAGAAGGCAAGAACTTTATAAGCAGAAAAGTATTGGAAGGAAAGCAGCTTGCAGTGTGGAATAGTGTGCTGATGATTTTATTTTAAAAAAATGAGATGAGTTGTAGTTTGAACAGTGCATCATTCAAGGAGAATTAACTTATTAAGTATACAACAGATTGCATTCTTATGGCGCCGTCAGCCGTATAACTCCCTGACACGTTACAAATACAACATACTACATATCAGCTCGTTAAGTGCATCATCAAAATTCCAGGTCATGTAAATTAGACTAATTAGTAACTTGAAATTAAGCCAGGAAATAATCAATAGATATCCCTGAGTGCAGTATATGAGAGATGTGATAAGTAAGTCATTCCTATAGTTAATTACAAATTCTTCACCTTCACCTCTCGCCCGGCACCTGCTTTCCTTTTCATGCGGGAATCACTTTTTACTGCACCTGATCACAAACCCTTACTCACCCCTTTCAAGCCTTCTTCTGCCTTACCCCGAAACACTTCTCAGCTTACACAAAAAGTAAATTCCAGAATCACGTCTTGCTTGGTCAACTCACAATTGTATATATGAGCTTTTCTTTTTTATCTAGACCACCACTCTTTTCGTTCAAATCAATTTTTTAGTGAATAAAACACTGATGCCTTAACAACCACATCATAACAAAATACTTTAAGATATAATTTAAAAGTAGACTTGCAATATAAAAAGCGTTAATGAAAATGTTAGGCGTACATCCACTTTTAGTCAGTACTCTATTATCACTCTATAGAGTGCTGACGTCACGACTACAAATTTAAGAGAGAACCTTGACGGCATGACTACAAATTTAAGAGAGAACAACTTTGGGAGGATTGGCACGACAAGGGGAGGCGCATGAACTCCAAGAAACGCCGACTGAGTGGCAACGAGACTGAACGGAGGAGGGGAGTCACGACAGCGAGACTAAATGTCTGGAACAACCACATGATTGAATGGAGTGGATAGAGAGTCATAGACGACTCTCACAATGATAACAATGAGCGGCTGGGGCGGTGGAAGGAGGAGACTAGGCAGCCGCAGTGGCAGAAGAGGATTAGGGTTCACAGTGGGAGAAGGCTTTGAGAGTGGAGGAATGAAGGTGAAGATGATGTTTTACCCTTTACTCAAAATCAACGTTAGCTCATCCGACGCCAAACTTTGGGCCAATGGGCCCGACATCCTAAGACTAATTAGAGTTGGTCACAATCTACACAAATTAATACAAGTGTGTAGAGTTTGCCTTAATTGACAGTTGAGTGGGCTCAGCCGACGCTACATAGCGTCTACTAGGCCGACACTAAATTTGTAAATAAAATGAAATAAACGTACATCATAATGTGAAACTCATATATTGAAAAACTTATCGAAATGGTCTACATGTATGTTATTAGGGAAAAGACTCTCAAAATAGTTACATATGCATTTTTAGAGCACACAAATCTTTACATCTATAATTTTTTGTCAAAGTATGTATTTCGCGCAAATGCATTATATTTGAAACCATTTTGAAAAGTGTTTGCTCTCTATTGTTATATATCTAAACTATTTAGATATGCTTTTCAATCTTATTGGTTCATTCTTCATACTAAAAGTCATCTTATAATCAACATGCTTATAATATTTTGACTGTATAAATATGATACTTTTGCATATAATTCCTATATATATAGTGCTTCTCCTTTTGCATACAAATTAATGATATAATCTCGAGCTATAAGACATTAAATGAGCAACACATCGTTAACCAGTTCCACTGTTCTTTATGTGTATGCTTTGAGTTCCATATATATACTATGTGTCGTCAAGTTTTATGTAGCGTCGATATTTCCACAATCAAATCATTTAGAGCTCATTCTGTTGACAAGGTTGTATCATTCATTCCACTTTGACAAACCGATTCATAAGATAAAGATACAATCTAACAAAATAAAAATCATATAAATTAAGATTCATAATTTGTTAAGGAAAGTAAAGCTCGCAAATCAGGTCAACATATCAATCGTACCTGTGCAGTCGCTCTTGGCGGATCTCCTTGCGTCCACTTTGGTAAACTAATTCATAACATTACATTTGATAAGTCTATCTCAAACAAACACGCCTTAACAATAAAACTCATATAATTAAATTGTATTCAATACTATCTATATTAAGTGATAAGGCACACACAGACACACATGAGAAGCCTCGCACGCTTGTGTGGAGTCAGACCAACGTTGAGCAAATTGTAGCATTGTTTGCGCGACCCGTAAAGGGTTGAGTCACGGTAGAGGGACATCCCCACGCGCTACTATACTAGGAAATATTACTCCTAGGATTTCATGTCCCTAAACGCTTAGAACCCTTCAAAAATACTTGATATGGTTACATTATAGTAATGCAAATAGTCATAAAGTGTGGACTGTTTTGTCTCTAAACCCAGCTTTCCATTGGTTAAGCACATGTGAACAGTGAACAAGGTTCCATTCACCAATAAGATTCGATCTTTTTAACATTGCACTTTGATTAAAATAATGTCTAATGCTTGTTTGATTATTGCAACTGTAGTGCTGCAATTAAGGAACTTAGCCAGGTGTCAATGATCAGTAAATCATATGAGTACGGAATCCAAGTTAGATAGATCCTCTGCCTCCAAGTTCAAAATTATAATCTATTTATTTAGGCTTTGGAAAATGCTTCTTTGGAATCCAAGTGCCAATTGACAATTACTTCTTTGTGATGGAAATAGCAGCTAGCATGTATGGAAAATAATGAGTGAAGCACATGAAGCTTAATCATTAATATACTCCCCCCTATTCAAGTTTATGGCACTAGCTAGGAAAAGATGGCATGGCTTTTTTCTTGGATTTCGAATGTGTATGTCCCTGTTGAATTATGATTCTCCAAAAAAAAAATTGTTTAACATATCACATGAAGAGACTCAATAGGCATCTGTAAATGTAACATATGGGAGTTATCAATGCATATATAAATTAGTAAATTCCTTTAAAAAAAATACCAAAAATTTGTAAATTGACTAAATTCTTGAATGAATTTTAGGAAGGGGAGGGAAGAAAGAAATCTGAATGTGAGAGAGAGAGAGAGTTTTGGTTGAGTTTTATTTTTCGAAGGAAAGAGTATTGGGTGAATTTAAACGGAAAAAAATAAAGGAACGAGACAGCTTTCATATTAAAAAGAAAATTCTACTGGGCCTAGTTTGATTTAACCGAGCCCAATATGATCTGATTTGCAATTACAAACCCAAAATTATCATTGACCAAAAACACCCAAAATTATTGTAGACCGAAAAATCCAAAATTCTTGTTAAAGCTATAACTAGGTCAACCCTTTCACCGTATATGTTCATTTTGACCATAGATGTCCTCTCCCACTTAGGCACTTACTAGTTACTACTGAAGAACCTCAAAATCGAGTATATTCAGGGATTAAAATTGTTTAATACGTCTCTCAGAATATCTCATTTATTTTTTTTTGCTGAAAATGGAAGAATATATAGTACGACTTGTAGCAAATCATAGACATACTAGTTGAGATTTTGCACATTCAGTCATTCAGATATGTGATAGTCCTGACATGCATTTTGGTATGTAAGTAGTAAGTTTTTTAGCGAACGCACTATACGGCAACTGCAATGTCCACGGTGTAATACGACAGGGAGGGGATGTGTCTAGTTCAAAAGACACTTCAACGCTTAAATCAACTTCTAAATTAAAGAGAAAGTTTCAAAGTCTTAGAATAATATTTGTGTGGCAAAATGAATAATGTTTATGTAAACAAACAATCAAATATTTACTTATAGAGCACGATATGACATGTAATTGAGGCGTTTGGTCTTAATGAGAGTTTTGGAAAGATTTTTGAGGTAATGACTACGCTTGAGCAACCTTTAATAACTGCATAATTATTGTGTTGCTTCTGTCGTTCAATAAATTATTGAATGAGATAAATCTAGCTTTGTTGCCCTAACCTGTCAACACAACATTCACTTGGTTGTGAGTCATCTTTAACATTTAGTAAGATATAAGACATAATGACCATTTAGACAGTAAGTATGTAAGCAGAATAATTTATATGTTCATTGTTAGATAAATAATTTTTATTTAAATTATAATATTAAAATTTATATTTTATAATTTAAATATCAAAATTTTATTCTAATATACTTTTCATTTTCTATTTTTTTAAAAAGTATAACAAATTAACGTATTTATTCATGTTTTTTTAAAGGTAAATAAGTGTAAAATATATGTGTGACAAAATGGGTATTCATGTTATTTAACTCGTTTATAATTTATTTTGCAATGGAATGCAAAGATGATTAGCTCCGAGTCCTAGTAGATTAATATCATTTAAAACAAATGGACTAAAAATTTCATTTGTCTTAAATATTATTGATCCACATAAAGTTAAAGTGATTTAACTTAAACTTTTCATAGGATCATTTAGCCAAACATAGTTTATAATTTAACTTTCGATGCAACCTCCACTAGTAAAGATGAAACATACAGTTGGCCGAAGGGAAGGGTAGTGCTTAACTCAATGCCGGCTTCTTACCTCTTACAGCTAGCTAGTTATAATCAGTCACACTTTTTTGTCAATATAATTAGTCAATTACCGGTATCTCGTTACGTTCATTGAGAATATCATTGTTCAATATATATTACCGTTTTACAAATGGCAAGTACGTGTTGTCTGAAACAAATCAAAGCTCTACAAATTAAGGATAACACAAAAGGTAATGTCCAAAAGCAACTTGCCAAAACGTCATTGGCAACTAACTCAAATAGAGTGTGATTACATTTCAGTGATATAATAGGTAAAAATGATAAAAAAAAATAATATGAATGTATAGAAGGAAGGTGCATGTCTTACTATTAGTGATTTATGAAGTAAATTCGGAGCCTTGTTTGACATGCTTATTTTCTTCAACATGCTTCAAAATTCAAGACACTATATATAGCAGCATTCTCCCCTACTCTAAGCATCACCAATACTCACAACTAAACTACCAACCTACCATGGCAAACATCACCTCAGAACTCCTCGCAACCCTCATCTTCTCCCTCTTGCTAATCACCACCACTGTCAAATCAGACTCTCTTTCTTTCAGCTTCCCCACCTTCGACCCTGATGTTAGAGTCATCCTCCTCAACGGCGATGCCAACACCACAAACGGAACACTCCAGCTGACAAAAATCGACCAATACGGCAACCCATCTCCACACAGCTCCGGCATATCTGCATTCTACGGAGCAGTTCATCTCTCCGACAAAAAAACAGGGAGAGTCGCAGACTTCAGAACCGAGTTCACGTTTGTCGTGAACCACTCACAACCCCATGGCGATGGATTCACCTTCTTTCTAGCCTCACTTGATTTTGAGTTCCCGGAGGGTGGTGGTGGTGGTGGATTCTTAGGACTTTTCGATGAAGAAACAGCATATAACACCTCCAAGAATTCCATTGTGGCGGTTGAGTTTGACAGCTTTTCGAACTCGTTTGATCCGAACTTCCCTCACATTGGAATTGACATCAACACGATTAGGTCCGCGGTGACTATTCCGTGGTCAGTGAATGATCAGCCACAAGGAGCAATTCAAAATGCAAAAATCAGCTATAGTAGTGTCTCCAGAGATCTGACTGTGGTTGTACATTATCCCCCTGGTCAAAATACAACAAATATCGATGCTATTAAGTATCCAATTGATATTGAGAGCTATCTGTCGGAATGGGTCGTGATTGGTTTCTCTGCTACCACCGGTGAATTTGCTGAGACACATTCTATACTTTCCTGGTCTTTCAACTCGACCCTCTAGAACTGCAGGCACAGTTGGCCTTGTTGGGAGAGGAAAATAAATTAAGAGCATGTTGTGAGAATGAAACTCCTTATGTTGACACACTACTTTTATGGTAGTCTTTGAACCGAGAAAGTGAAAAGTTAACTACTTTTTACTTTTCATTTTAGGGTAGTTAGAGCAACTCGAACACTGGTTTCTTAACCCAGCTGGAGTTGCTAAGAAACGTTTCTTATTTGGTGGCTGCATTGGAGTTTGCCTACTTGACAGTTTTGGTTTTTTAGCAACACTGCAGAGTTCCTTCCGCTTTTTGGTTTCTTAGCATTAAAAACTAATATTTTCTCTCAATTGCTTCAACTGAATTCAGAGGAAAAGGCAACAGAATAGAAAGAATATCAACACAGTGCTTGTTCTTAAACCAAAACTCCATAAATTTTATTCAACAATAAAATAATTACAAAATTATTAATGAAATGTTTAGAAGAAAGAAGATGAACAAATTTATTTACTACAGAAGATGAATTTTTTTACATGGAAAAAAGAAAAAAAAGATAGAAGCAGAAAGGGTGTGATCTTGACTGTGTGGAAGAACAGGAGCTCCGATCCGGTCGTTTTTGCTCCGATCTGGAAGGGAAATGAGAGAAATTCAATAGAAGAGTAAAGGAACTGACGAAAATCAACAAAATCAACATAAACTCACCTCAAATGACTTGCATGCATGAAAGAGGGGCGGTGGAGGCTGCGTCGTGGCCGGAGCGTGGCGTGGCCGGAAGAGGCAGTGAGTGGGTGAGCGAGAGAGGAGGAAGAGAGCGATCGGAAGAGGAGGAAGAGAGAGCGAGTGGGTGATCGAACAAGGGTTTTGGCCACTGGGTGAGCGAGAGAGGAGGAAGAGGGGTGGAGCTGCCAGAGAAGAAGAAGAGAGATTGATTTGAACTGAGAAATCAGGAGAAAGTGAGAGAGCGTGAGAGAAGAGAGGAAGAATAAGAGGAGCGGCGGCTAGGGTTTGAGAATGAAAGGAGAGTGTGAGGAAAAATAGAATATATAGTGGGTGACCGGCTGAGCCGGTCATCCCACCGTTATTGATCGGTCCAGACCGGTTTAGACTGGCTGGAACCGGTTTTCTGGCCGTTTGAGTGTGAATTGACTTGTTAAACCGGTTTTTTGATTAAATATTAATTAAATTATTTTTTAGTTGAAGTATTGATTTAGTATTAAATTTTAAATCTAAATTGGGTGAAAATAAATATTATAAATTCATGTTGTATGGTGGGACACAGGTGAGACCCTTCAAATAGTAATTTAAGAAACCTTGGGTTGGAGCAAAATCTGCTTCAGTTCCTTAAGAGTTCCTTAAGTCTGATGTGGCAGTACTGACCCACATGAATAGTGTAGAATAGTGCTGAATAGTGTGTTAAGAAACCAAATAAGGAATTTGGCATTGGAGTTGCTCTTAAAAACCACAACAAAAGTTGTGTCGAATTGTTGTGTATTTTATACTATATACTATTTATGAAATCAAAAAGTGGCAATTCCAATAAGTGTCACCCCCTCATTTTATATCTTTCTTAATATTTTCTCTTTAATACTAGATTTTAAATAGATGATGTCATATTTATATTTTCTGATTTTTTAGTAATTTAAATATTAAATAATTACATATTTTCGGAAAATAATTAATGTATTAATATTGCATTTAATAGTTATTAATGATATCAGAATAATTAACAATATCAATTGTGACTTTTTTCAAAATTATTAACTATTGTATTAATTTAGGCTATACTGAAAAAAAAACTAATACTGGATTAATGTATTAATATGACATTTAATGGTTTTTAATAACATTATAATAATTAATAAAAGTAAATTGTGACTTTTCTACTATTAAGATGTATGTTAACAAATTTTTTTTATGATTATAGTTATTTTTTATATTACAAAATAAAATACAAATTGAATGTAATATTTTACGTTCAAAATGATATCAAATGATAGCTCAAGTGGTAACAATTATGAGACATATTGGTTGGGGTGACGGAGGTCCAGGGATCAACCCCTTGAGAGTTCAATTTATCTTTCCGATGTAAAAAAAATGATATTAAATATGCCATAAAAATTGATATCAAATAGTTTTAAAGGAAATATTTGGAAATTAACTCAAAAATTTTGTATTTTATGTTTACGTATATACATCTGGAAGATTAAAATGATTTTGATATATTAATTCAAAGCATAACAAATTAGGGAAAAAAAAAAGGAATTAGATTGTAACTAGAATTAGGAAAAAAAACTTGAATAAGTGATATACGTATTTAAAAAATAAAAACGAGACATGAAATTAAATATGAAAATGTATGATGTATGCCGACAAAGTACTCTTATTTCATCAGTGCATGGCGCAAGATCAATACTAGTTATTATGTAGTTTAAGTATTTTTCTGAAAATGTATGTCACATTTATACTATATATTGATAAATATGTTAGTTTTACACTAAAAAAAAATAGCTAGTGGGAGATATTTAGCGGGAGTTTTAGTAACCCTCGCAAATTTCGTTAATTTTTTGATATTTAAGGGAGGTTTTACTAAACGCTAAAAAAGTGTGTCTTATATCGTGAAATTTCTAGATCATTTTCTGTGGACTCTCACTTTCATCTCTGAACCCTCGATTCTCATCTCTCACTCTCGATTCTTATCTCTCTGGAATCTCACTCTCCACTCCCTCAATCTGTAGCTAAAGGTCTTCTTCGGCGATTCCTCAAGCTTCACCGATCGAATTGCACAAGCTCCACTTAGATTCTCTTCACCGGCGATGTCAATCTCTCTCAGTCATTGATTGAAGGTCTCAATCTCTTTGTAGTGTTACTACTAAGAAGTATTTGGCATGTTAAGCAATTACATTTACTATGGTGAATTAAAATAAAAGAAAATATGGTGAATTAAAATAAAATAAAATAAAGTGGAAGAAATAGAGGAAATAATAAACATGAAAGAACTTTTGAGCGGTTTGGATTAAGTGGAAAAGAAAGAAAGAAAGAAAGAAAGAAAGAAAGAAAGAAAGAAAGAAAGAAAGAAAGGGAAATGATGATAATATGTAATTATCTATTTTCTCCTTATTGAAAATGTTATTATTAAACAAGTAATCTTATATAAAATGTTAAAATAATTATATTAATAATATTTGATAATGTTAAACGATCAAATATTTACTTATAGAACTTATATGATATAACTGAGGTGTTTGGTCTTAATGAAGCTTTTGGAAAGATTTTCGAAATAATGATTACGCTTGAGCAACCTATTTTTTTTTACAAGAGGAAAATCACTTGAGCAACCTTTAACTCCTTTATGAGTATGTTGGTTTTGTTTCGCTCAACTAATTATTGGATAAGACAAATTTCGCTTTGTGTCATTACCAGTCAACATGAAATTCACTGGGTTGTGAGTTTCTAGGACGTTCAATAGGATATGGGACATAATGACCATTTAGACCGACCATAAGTAATTAAGTAGAACAGTTCATGTATGTTCATTGTTAGATAAATAATTTTTTATTTAAATTATGATATTAAATTTATATTTTATAATTTATCACAATTTTATTTTATTATACTTTCATTTTCTATTTTTTTAAAGAGGAAAAAAAATTAACATATTTATTCATGTTATTTAACCCGTTTATAATTTATTTTGTAATGGAATGCAAATATGATAAGCGAGGAGTCCTAGGTATTTAAGTTAAGTGGAATAGAAATTTCACTTATTAAGCTGAAATTTCATTTGTATATCTTAAATATTATTGATCCACATAAAATTAGAGTGATTTAAATTCATAGGATCATCTAGACAAACCTAACTTATAATTTAACTTTACGATGCAACCCAAGGATAGCTCACTTGGTGAGCTAAGGAAAATAAAGAATTTGCAGGATGAAGAGTGAAGGGCAAGATTTAAATTCTCATGACGAAAAAACTAATTTACTAACAATATAATCAACAATTAACATTTTCCTATTCCTATAAAGAAAACGATGCAACCCAAGGATGATATATATCCATTAGTAAAGATGAAAGTTACAGTTGGCAGAAGGGAAGGGTAGTGCTAAACGCCTAAACTCAATGCCGTTTCTTACCTCTTACAGCTAGCTAGCTAGTTATTTATAATTAGCCACACTTTTTTGTCAATATAATTAGTCAATTACTAGTACCTCGTTTATTTATCACTACAAGAGATGAGTTAATTCGCAGCGACTTTTTCGCAACAACATTTTAATTGTTACTAAAAGTAGGTATATGGCAACAACATTTTCATTTTGTTGGCAAAAGTAATTTTTTTCCCGACAACACTAAAGTCGTTGCGAAAAATGCACTTATCCCAACAACTTTAGTTGTCGTTGGGAAATAACATATTATTCGCAGCGACTTTTTCGCAACAACATTTAATTGTTACTAAAAGTAGCCATATGGCAGCAACATTTCCATTTTGTTGGCAAAAGTAATTTTTCTCCCGACAAAATTAAAGCCGTTGCGAAAAATGTACTTGTCCCAGCAACTTTAGTTGTCGTTGGGAAATAACATATCATTCACAACGACTTTTTCGTAACATCATTTTAATTGTTACTAAAAATAGGTATATGGCAGCAACATTTTCATGTTGTTGGCAAAAGTAATTTTTCCCCGACAATACTAATGTCGTTACGAAAAATGTACTTGTCCCAACAACTTTAGTTGTCGTTGGGAAATAATATATTATTCACAGCGACTTTTTCACAACAACTATTATTGTCGCTGCGAAAAGGTGGACATATATGCCAACGAATTCGTTAGTTGCTGGGAAAATATGTTTTTCCCAAGATAACTGTTGTCGCTGCGAAAGGATATGCATATCACAACAACTTGAAATGTTGTTGTTAAGCAACCATTTAATTTCATAAATAAAAATTGAGTTTGTTATTTATTTGCATTAAAAAATTCTATTTAATATCAAATTTGAATTCAAAATATGAATATCATAATTTATTTGGTGTGAACATCTTATTTTACCTTACCTTTTTCTTTTCTTTTATTGTTAATTTATTAATTCTAAAAACTCAAAAAATCAAAATTCGAAAATAATAAAATAGAAAATGTAAAAAAAAAAGTCAAATTATGAAATAATTTAAAAAATCAGAAAGCTAAAAAATATGATTAAAAATAATAATTATTGTGCCCGTATGATAGCTCAAGTGGTAGGAGTTGGAGGACATATGAGTTGGGTAGGGGGAGATCTCGGGATCAAATCCTGGCAGGCGCAGTTTATCTTTCCGTTGTACCAAAAAAAATTACTAGAAAATAATAAAAGATTCTAAAAAATAATAATCAGATTAAAATTTGATAATTAACTGAATCTTGATAGATCTAGATAAATGTGATCGTGTTTCACCTAAAATTTAAAAATAAATCAAATTTTATCTGAAAATTTGAAAATAAATTAAAATCTTATCATATTAGGGAACAACCAAACCTAGGAGAATGATTATAAATAAATGAGCATTGATAGTGAAAAGACACATTCAGTGGAAAGTGGAAGAGCAAATTGATCATCCCTTATGAGAGTTGGGGTTCCATCTTTGAACCTCAATTCAATAGAGTGTGAGAGCAACTGAGGGTAAGACAGTGAGAAATAGCTACGGAAGTTATCCGCTATTCAGAAGCTTCAAAGAAGATTGTTTGTTGTGTTTCAACCAAGTAAGCACTCATGCTCTCTTTATTTTTGTTTTGTGCTGTGAATTGATGTCATAAATTATAAATGCATATGATTTCGTGCCATTTTCATTATAATTTTAAATTGATTTGTATGCCTTCCAAATTTAATGCAGTCTAAATTTAAACTAGATTAATATATTTAAATTATCTCCTATTTATTTGATGTTTTAAGTTGGGCATTAATTAGGTTATTTGATTAAAAAATAAAATAAGGGTAAATTAAAAATAAAATAAGGGTAAATTACTAATTTTGTGGGTCCTTTAAAGGGGGGGGGAGGGGGCGGAGGAGAATACAAACCAGAAAACAAAGAGAAACAAACACTATTTTTTTAGATAAGCCTTTAAAAATTATAAGATAAGTATAAATTTAGAAAAAAGAAGTACAAGTTTATTTTAAGAAGAAAAAGTCATGTGAGACTTCATTAGAAAATAAGGTTTTTTTTTTTGGTACAACATTAGAAAATAAGATAAGCCTTTAGATTTTATTTTGGATTTTAGATAAGCCTTTAGATTAATAAGATAGGCTAACTGTAAGATGTAACAAACACTATTTTTTTAAAAAAAAATAGCACTAAAAATAATACTAAAAAATAACAAAGAGAAACAAACACTATTTTTTTAGATAAGCCTTTAAAAAATATAAGATAAGTATAAATTTTGAAAAAGAAGTATAAATTTATTTTAAAAAGAAAAAGTCACGTGAGACTTCATTAGAAAATAAGGTTTTTTTTTTGGTACAACATTAGAAAATAAGAAAAGCCTTTAGATTTTATTTTGGATTTTAGATAAGCATTTGGATTATAAGATAGGCTAATTTTAAGATATAACAAACACTATTTTATTTTATAAAAAATAGCACTAAAAATAATACTAAAAAAATCATAGACCACGTTTGCTGGTCTTTATCTTTGTCCCTTTATTTGGTATTGGTAATCCTATTTTATAGTATAATTTTTGTTTTTACTTGTGTCTATTTTAGATTCTGTTACTCTTAACTCAATCTCTTTTAGTTATTTTTTATTTATAATTTTATCTTACTTGTGAGAGTGTGTTCCCAAGACTATTTGTATCAATATACATATTTCTTCTTTAAAGAAAAATAAAACATTTAAGAAATAAAAAAACACAAAAAAAATATCATACTCCTTATAATAACATATTAACATATTATTTTGAAGTTAAGTTCATATACGAAACCCTAATTTCTCACTGTAACAAAAAAAATTCATTTGTTATAATTTTCTTTATAATATGTCTAATCCATTTTATTAACCAATACAACACATATTTTCTTTTAAATTTGTAGATACTGGGATCATGGATAAGCAGAATAGGGGATGGATAAAACTTAAGGACAGAACTTTGCCAGAGTACTTGAAAGGAATTGATGATTTTTTAAATTTTGCTTTCTCTGGATCGAAACCGAAAAGGTTCATTAGGTGCCCATGCTCTAAATGCAATAATTTTAATTATAAATCAAGAGATTAAGAGATGATGTGATGCATGATTTACTAAAATGGGGATTTGAACCAAGTTATGAGCGTTGGGAGTATCATGGCGAAAGCTTAAGTGATGCATCATCTGATAATGACGCTGGCAACGATTGCGATGTTGATCTTGAAATAAGTGATAATTCTCAAACTTACTCCATGCTTCATGACATGCATCAATCACTTAACATGGATAGAGGTAATGTGTTTGATAATCCTGGGCCTAGCAGTATGAATGAGGAGCCTAATAAGGATGCTAAAAGGTTTTATGGATTGTTGAAAGATGCTGAGCAAAAACTTTATCCTGGTTGTCAAAAATTCTCCAAATTATCTTTTATTATGCGCCTTTTTCAAATGAAGTGTGTTTATGGATGGAGCAATAATTCATTTGATTCACTAATAAAACTACTCGTTGAAGCTTTAGCTGAAGGAAATGTTCTTCCCAACTCTATGTATGAGATTCAGAAGACTATTAGAGATCTTGGACTTGATTATGTCAAGATAGATGCTTGTGTCAATGATTGCATTCTGTTTAGAGGAGAAGAATATGAAAATCTGGATAAATGTCCAAAATGTGGGGAAAGTAGGTGGCAAGAAAATAAGAAGAAGAATGTTGTCCCCAATAAGGTAGTTCGATACTTCCCTATAAAACCAAGACTACAAAGATTATTTATGTCAAAACAAATTGCAGATGATATGAAATGGCATAAGAATAAAAGAGTTGATGATGGAGTTATGAGGCACCCGGCTGACTCATTAGCATAGAAACGTTTTGATGATAACCATGAACTTTTTGCTTCAGATCCTCGTAATGTAAGACTTGGCTTAGCATCTGATGGTTTCAACCCATTTGGTATTATGAGCACCAACTATAGTGTGTGGCCAGTTGTTTTAATTCCTTATAACTTGCCTCCTTGGTTGTGCATGAAACAACCAAATTTCATTTTAACTTTGCTTATTCCAGGCCCAAAAGGTCCTGGGATAGATATTGATGTTTATCTTCAGCCGCTAATTGATGACTTAAAAGATTTGTGGGATGAAGGTATTGAAACTTATGATGCATCATCGAGACAAAATTTTCAATTGCATGCAGCCTTATTGTGGACAATCAATGACTTTCCGGCTTATGCCATGCTATCTGGATGGAGCACTAAAGGAAAACTAGCTTGCCCTTGTTGTCATTCCGAAACCAGCTCTTGTCGTTTGAAATATGGTCACAAGCAATGCTACATGGGCCATCGTAGATTCTTACCTACTCAACACCCTTGGCGTATGAAAAAGAGCCCTTTTGATAACACACGAGAGTTAAGGATTGCACCTGAACCATTAACTGGAGATCAAGTGATTGCACAACTGGAGAGTCTTGAGCTGCTACCATTTGGAAAAGCTACAAGAAAAAGAAAAAGAACTACAAACGTAAATCATAATTGGAAGAAGAAAAGTATCTTTTTTGAATTACCTTATTGGAGAACAAATTTATTGAGGCATAACATAGATGTGATGCACGTGGAGAAAAATATTTGTGAAAGTGTTATTGGGACGTTGTTGGATCTAGAAGGCAAAACAAAAGATACAATAAAGTCTAGATTAGATTTGCAACGTATGAGACTCAAGAAGCAGCTTCATCCTATAAAGGTTGGGGATAAATATATGATTCCACCAGCACGTTACACGATGTCAAAGGAAGAAAAGATTAATTTTTGTCGTATCTTGAAGGATGTGAGGTTTCCTGATGCATATGCCTCAAATATAGGTCGTTGCGTAAATATAAATGAACTCAAGATTTCAGGACTTAAAAGTCATGATTATCATGTTATACTTGAGAGACTTCTTCCCCTTGCCATAAGAGGATTGCTTCCCAAGGATGCTTGTGATCCTTTGATTGAGTTGTCTTTATTCTTTGGTGATTTATGCTCTAAAGAGTTAGAATTAAATGAGCTGGATCGTTTACAGAATCAAATTGCAGTGACACTTTGTAAGCTGGAGCGCATCTTCCCACCGTCATTTTTTGATGTTATGGTTCATCTATCAATTCACTTGGCAAATGAAGCAAAAACTGGAGGTCCTGTTCAATATAGATGGATGTATCCTATTGAAAGGTTAGTTTAAATATTTTTGATATATAAATTCAAATATTTTAATTCTCAAATTTTTATATGTAATTTTTTTTGTTTATGGTTAGATTTTTGCGCGTTCTAAAGAGTTATGTGCGCAACAAAGCACGGCCAGAAGGTTCCATAGCAGAAGGCTATGTGTCTGAAGAGTGTATGACATTTTGTGCTCGATATTTGACCGACATGGATTCTAGATTAAATCGGCCAGATAGATATATGGACTATGCAAGTAATGAATCTGTTGGTTTGTCAGTGTTCAAAAGCAATGGTCGATCTATTGGAGGAGGTTCGTGGGAATGTATAAACTCTTCTGAACTTCAACAAGCTCATTTTTACATATTACAAAATTGTGAAGAAGTCAGACCTTGGATTGAGTAAGTGTCATCAGTCTAACTTTTATTCTTATTAGTAGTGACTATAATATATCTGAATTTCTAATTATTGTATATTCATAACAATTTTCAGAGAGCACATGACGAAGATAAAAAATGAAAGTCATAGAAACATAGAAAAGAGGCACAAGGAGCAATTCCCCAAATGGTTTGAAAATGAGGTAATAAGATGGATGTTTAACTTATACCTAAAGTTGTCGATAGAATTTTATATACTGTGATAATCATTTATATTTAGTTTTATATGGTATGATGGTTTTAACAAAACTTAAATGTAGGTTTTGCGATTACAACAATTGGGTGATGAGAGGATTAGTAAACAACTAGAAATATTATCAAAAGGGCCGGACTTTCGAGTGTTCAACCACAAAGGATACATTCTAAATGGCTTCAAGTTTCGTACAAAAGATGCTGAGAAACACCTAAAAACCCAAAACAGTGGTGTGATAGTGAAAGGGGATGAGTTAACCGGACATGTTGATTTTTATGGTGTGGTTAGAAAGATCACTGAAATAAGATATTTGAATAGCAACTTTGCTATACTATTTGAATGTGATTGGTTTGAGGCTCCTTCCGAAGGCCGAAATCAGGGCATGGGATATAGGAGAGATGAATATGGATTTATTAGTATAGATATGACAAAGTTATATTACAAAAGTGATCCATATATCTTGGCCTCTCAAGCTGGTTTGGTTTATTATGTAAAATACAGTGACAAGGAAAATTGGTATACGGTTGTTAAAGTCAAGCCAAGACATGTCTTTGACTTGCCAAATGTTGAAGTTGACGATGACTTGGAAGCATATCAACTAAATGAGTTGGGTGATACACATGGACAACTGAAAACACCATCAGTAAACCAAGATGAAGTTGTTTTAAATGAGGATGATGATGCACCATTAGTAAATCAAGACGATGAGGTTTTAAATAGGCATGATGTTGCAGGTCTATGCTTGGATGAAAGTATTATTGACAAGGAAGAAGAACAAAAAGAATTGGATGATGCAAGTGACTCAGATAGTGATGAAGAAGAATCTCATGCAAGCGAATATGATTTGTCTGAGAAAGAAGATTCTGACACAGAATAAAAGATACATTTTGGCCCTGAATTTTTTATTAGTTTTTGGTAAAGTTTAGAAGAAATATGTAAAATACCTATTTTTTATATTTTGTTGAATTTTAACACAAGTATTTATCCTTATAATTTCACATTAAATAGTGTCTGAGTTAATTAATTAATTTTAATCTTGACATATTTTATTTTTGACTTTTATTGACGTAAAATCTCTTTTTTCTCCGGTCAAAATCCTTAGAGACTGCGAGATCTCTGCTTTGTCTCCGGGTGGGGGCTGGTTATGGCTTTGATATTCAGATTTGGGAGGTTGATGATGATTGGTTTTCATTGTACGCTACCACCATTTCTGATTGAGATTTCAATGTACCACCTTTCTTTTCAAAGTACACCTTTATACGTGAATTAATTTGATCTCAAAATTTATATCAGAATAACTCACAATTTTGAAATCGCAAAAAAAAATTGATAAACATAAAAAATTCATAAATGATTTCAAAATATATGAAGATTAGAAAAAAAAAATACAATTAGATAAATGATTTTAATCTACATCAACAATTGAAACTACTTTTCTATACCCAAGAGGGGTAGCTCAGTTGGCAACGCAGGTTGAGAGTGTATGGGAAGAACTTTCGGGTTCGATCCCCACGCAATACACTATGGGGAGGGTTGATGAACCTTAACTATGACTAAATCTCAAATTTGGCGACATCCAAAGTGTGACCGGGTAACGAATGTTTATAAACACTACTTTTTTATGCTATCTTTTACCTTAGTTTTATGTATTATTTGAAACAATCATATACTTTATTTTGTATTTGAATAGTAAATGCAATTGAAAAAAAATCAGTTTAAAGATTTTATTATATTTTATTAATAAATCTATCAATTACTTGATTAAGAACTATTATATTATTTTCAATGAACTTTATAAAGCATTTAATTTTATTTATTTTTCTTTAAAAAATTTATTTTCTTTTGAAATTATATCTATCAGTAACAGATTTTTTAAATTCTATTTATCAGCAACATATCTGAAATTCGTTCAAAAATTAAAGCAACAGATTTGAAATTCAAGCTTTTATGAAATTTCTAGAAGCAAATATTTACTAATTTTTTTGGCGCTACTTTTTAGCGCTCAATTTTTTACTTTCCCATTTTTGAGAAACTGTCTACAAGCACTAAACACGTATCTCATCATCTCCCTCATCGTGAATGGGTTTTTTTTCCTGGTTATGTTCAGAAGTTCTAAAATCACTCATATCATGAAGGAGTTTCACTTATTTCTCATACCAGCTCTTTGTTCCTAATCTCCCCATCGCTGCGTGTTTGTTTCTGAACGAAAGGGTTTTCTTTTGAAGCTGTGTTGCAAGCTATAGACTCTGTGTCTCCACAACAATAGAGGTCAGTAATTTTTAATTGTATGCTTTTGGGTGGCTATGTTATGTTTGCGGTTTCTCTTGTCCTGCGCCAACCTGCCCTATCTTGTTTGTTGTTCGCCTTTGTGTTCCTAAATTATATGCCTAATATGTTTCATCAGTCATATGGAGAAGTACATGAATTTGTCAGTTTTTTAATTGAAGAGAGCCACGAATTTGTGAGTGGGAACTGGGATGAAAAAAGGTGAGAAAGGAGATAGAGAGTTGCAGTCTGCCATGTCGCTACCCTAGGTCAAGCCGTCAAGCACACACGCACCAGCCACCGCCCACCAGTTCACCACCGTCCACCGGCCAAGCGGCCACCACCACCAGCCTCACCTATTTCTCTCGTAGTCTCTGTCTCACTCTCTTATGCGATTCATGCCCTTATGAGTGATGCCCTGGTTTTGAATTTTTCTTGCTCTCTCAGTCTTATGCAATTCATGCCCTGATGCCCTGGATTTGAATTTCCCTTGCTCTCTCTTATGTTTATGCAAAACGTGATCATTTTTCAGAAACAAAAGAAAGCAATTTTGAATTTTTGATGCTCTCACTACAGGAAGATGTCTGTATGAGGTGAGGGGGGATTTTAGTATCCCTGTACCTCAGGTTTGGTTCTCTGAGTTGTGAAATTTTGGCTTCTATTTGCTGTGTGCCAGGTGTTTTTGGTGGTGTTGTTCCTTTGTGCGGTGCAGACTATTGAGCTTTCCTATCCCCATTGATAATCTTGGGGTTTTTGGTGGTAACTTGAGAATTTTGGGGGCTGTATTCTTTTGATCAATCTCTGATTTGGGGTTTTTTTCTGCTTCAATATCATTGGTGACCTTGTGCTAACATTGGAGAACTGTTGATTCGATTAAAGGTTACTAGCAGAAAATCCAACAACACAATACTGTTTTCAATAGGTGAAGAGGATTTTGTGGACTTCATTCTTAGGCGTATTCTGGTTGTGGCTTTGTGGGTTGCTTTATGCTTTTTGTGCAAGTTTTAATCTTGGCTATATATGCATGTCATTGGGGTTGGACTATGGTAGGATTTTGTTGGACTTCATTCTTACTGCCTGGGTTGATTGTTGAGGAGTAAATGGTTTAACTTATGTGGGAGGGTTTTTCCAATCTATTACTGCAAATCAATAAAAATTTTCTGTTGTCAAAAATAAAAATAAAAATGATTCATTGGCTTTTATGTAGTCTTTGCATTAGGTGGTCTCTCTTCTCTGATTTGTTGGCTATATGTGACTTGCTCTTTGCCCCTAATCGTTTTAATGCCCAAGTAGGTTTGCTTTTTAGTTCACTTATTTAATATGCATATTTTTCTTTTATTTAGAAATGGCACCCCCAACTCAGGTAATGGATTCAACACATCCAAATTCTTCAAATGCTACTATGAGTCAACAACAAGGAGGTACTATAATTTTCTTTTCTTCAAAGTTTTTTTATTTTAATTTTATTTTCATTATAATATTTTTTATGTTCTTATCTTAAACTCTTGTATTATGTTAGTGATAACTTTCTTTCCCCATTATTTGTGAAAATTCAATAGAGGGTTCAAGAACAAAAAAAGCTGGAAGAGGAAAAACAACTGGAACAAGTGTTACAAAAAAGAAAATGAAGAGTGCTACTGGAAAATTGCCCCTTTGTATTCCTCTTGACAAGATGGTGGCGGTTGGACCAGGAGCTCCAGATTTTGTTACTGAAATTTCTGTGCTTGTAAAAAAAAAGGCTCCTTTTAATGTCAAAGGGTGGAAAAAAGTTCCTGACACGGCAAAAGATCATATACTATCACAAGTTTTTGTAAATATCATTATTTAATTTATTTTTCTGTTTTCTTTTGTGTTAATACAATACTTACAATATATTTCATGTAATTGTTGGGTGCAGGATACTTTTGATATTGATCAAACGGAGCATAACAAAGAGGTTATTCTTAATACAGCAAAAAGACTCTATGGAAGCCATAGAGGTAAACTTCATGAACACTTTAAAAAGTATGAAACAAATGAGATGGCTTTGGAACATAAGCCTGATGAGATAAGTGAGGAAGATTGGGAGCACTTGGTAGATAAGTTTTCAAGTCCTACCTATAAGGTATGTTGGTATCATATTTATTGCAAATATAACTATAAGGTAGAAGTTGATAAAGCCATAAAGAAGTAGTTATTTATATTGGAGGGAAAAAAGAAAAAAGAAAAACCTACACTGCCCCCATACAGTCTTGTGGAACTTCACTACTGCTGACTGACAAGATTGATTTTGAGTATATTCTATTTTCTTTTTGAATATAAAAGTTCCTAATGCAAATATTATAAGTTAACTCAGCAACTGTACTATGCCTAATTTGGACTCCGATATAGAGTTTTCTTTAACGTATAACACTTCTACGTCTCTCATCTAAAAAAAAAGTTACTACAATAATTATACTTGTATTTTTTTCAGGAAATGAGTGCCAGGAACAAAGCAAATAAATCAAAACAAGTTATCAACCATAGATGTGGAAGGAAGTCATTTCAAGCTGTTAGCTATGATGCGGTAATACCAAAAACACTAAACTGTTTGAATATAAGTTGCTCATTGAATTAATAATTTATAGTGATTATTCTCTATGGCTATGAAAAAAAATTCAGAGAGATCCTGAAACTCAAAAGGAGCCCAATTATCAAGATTTATGGAGAATGACTCATACAAACAACAATGGAGAATGGGTAAATGAGGCTTCTAGGGAAGTTCATGTAAGACACTATTTATATGATTTATTATATAAATTCTTATTATGACTAGTTTCATGTGTGATGTTTTCTTTTAGCAAGTGTGCATGTTGTAGATGCATTGTAAGTTCAATCTCATCAATTTCATTTTTTAATCTTTTAATTATACTATGGTTTTACTTTTTATCTTTAATAGATGAAGGTTCAAGAAACTTCCATGAAGATGTTAGAACAAGCAGATGAGGAGGCTGAGAAAGATCCAATTATCAATGGTGCTTTTAAATCAGTTTTAGGGGAACGTTCATTTTATTGTCGTGGTCTTGGTGCTGGAATTCAACCAACAAAAGGAAAATCTACTGCAGCTTTACATGGACAATTAGTGAGCGAGCGAGAAAAGCGTCAGGGCATGGAAATGAAACTGGTAGAAGTTGAGACTCAACTTCAAGAAGAGCGTAGCAAGAGAGAAGAAATGGTTGCGCGCATTGAAGATAGTCAAAGGCAACTTGAAGAAAGGGAAAAACAATTTGAAGAAAAAGTAGAAAAGCAACTTGAGGAAAGAATGGAAAAGAAACTTGAGGAAAGGATGGCAGCCTTCTTTTTTAGATTCCACTCGGTAAGTAAGAATATCATTTAAGTGTACAACATTATGATGAGTTACTAAATTTATTTTCTAAGTTCTACTATTTTGCAATGTTGAACTTTTTATAAGTTGATGTTTTGAATATTTAATAGGCTGGACAATCTTCATGAGGTTGAAACTACTGAGAACAGGGTTGCACACATGTAAGTTATAATTACTTTTCCTAAGTTCTAGCATGCATTTTGTCGTCTAAAAAAAGTATGCATTTCTATTTTGTGTCTTCTAGGTTCTGCCCAAGCTCTGTTTTGTTTTTATGGCGTGGTTCATGAGTTTGGTTTTGCTTCTATCTAGGACAGAGTTTGGGTTTTCTCTATCAAGCTTCTTACCTTATATGTGTGTTGCCCAACTTATTGTTTTGACCTGCTTTTGTTTTAGCTTCTTTAATTGACCTGTAGCTTTCTTCTTTGCTTTGGGATTGTTACCCCCCTTTTATTTTATTTTTCTATTTGCTGTATTGATATCTGTTAGGGGTAACATCCCTTCTCTATCAACATATCCTTTTGATTCTTAAAAAAAGTATTAAACTATGTCAAATTTCCTAATTCTTTGGCAGACCTTTTAGCAAAGGGGGGTGGACAAAATCTTGCCTTTGCTGGAGTTCACTCCTCAATATCATGACTTGGTGTTTAATTCAGTTGTTGTTCCTACTCCTTGCTGCCTATTTTTTCTGGTTTGCTCTATACTGTAGACATGCCCTCTCATATAGTGCTCCTCAGCTTGTGAAGCTTTCAAGACTGCACTATCTTCTTGCTTTACATCTGTCAATTTGTTTGGTTATCACGTTTTGTACATGCTATAGTGTTGTACTCCGTGCCTTGTGATTATGTTCTGTTAGTTGCATATGGCTTTAAAAATGGGCTGTAGTTTTTCTTTATAAACTAGAAATGGATTATGCTATTTAGGTCCTGTAAGAGGGGCTGGTTGTGAGGCTTGTTATGTTGTTAGCTGATCCTGTTTTATTCCCCCTTCTTTGATTGTATTATCATTTCTTTTTTCTAAAATACAATTTGATTGTGTTAACTGCAGGTCAATTGGTGGTATTTCAACAACTTTATGATGACGTGCTCAACAATTTTAGATAAGAAGTTGATGTTGTGGTTATTTTTAGATTATATATAGGCTATGTAAATGTTATTTATCTATGTCTTTTATGACTCATTAAGCTATGTAAATGTTATTTATCTTATGCAACTATACTATGTTTGCTTTGTTAGTACTTTTGGTATTAACAATTTGAATAGTTTGGTTAATGAAATTAGCAGGTGTGATTAATATTAATTTTTAAAATATTTTCACTAAAATGAAATTTAATATTACTAATAACTCAAATAATAGTTGTCAAATAGTATCATATCGCCACAACTCTCGTTATTGATAAAGATAACTTATGACAACAATTTTGTTGGTTGAGAAAAGTAACTCAATGCGACGATTTAATTGTTGGGAAAATATTTCTTATAGCAACAACTTTAGTCGTTGAGAAAAATATGTTATATAACGACTTTATTTGTTGAGAAAAATACTTTTTGCAATGACTTTATTTGTTGAGAAAAATTACTTTTCGCAACAACTTGATTTGTTGGGTAAAAAACCTTTTTGCAGCGACTTTAGTTGCTAAGACATGTTCAATATAGCAGCGACATAAGTGGTTCCAACAAATAGTTTACAGCATCAATAAAGTTTTTCTATTGCAGCGACAATAGTCGTTGCGAAAACATAAACAAATGGCAGCGACCACAAATATCGTTGCAAAACTTTTCGCATCGGGACTATTCGTGACGACATGCAACGACATTTTTATCGCTGCGAAAAGTACTTTTCCCAACAACTTACGGATTTTCGCAGCGAAAATTGTCGATGCGAAAAACCTTTTATGTTGTAGTGTATAGTTATTTATGATTGGAGTGGGCAAGGTTCGCTTGCCACCAGGCTCCCCTTTGTTCATATAACTGACACATCCTTGTCTCTTCGTGATGTTATTCGAGATGGTAGTTGGAATTTTTCTGGCCTCTATACTATCATACCGCCAGACCTGCAGCAGTCCTTCCATGCTATTGTTCCGAGCATTGATGCTAGGCTGGTCGACTGTTGGACCTGGAAGCATGACCGGAATGGGGTTTATACGGCTGCTAGCGCTTATTCTTGGCTCATCTCGGAGGCTGCTCAGCCTTCGATTCCCCCATTGGTGCCTTGGAAGTCCATTTGGAAAATTGAGGCCCCGGAGAAAATTAGAGTGTTTGTGTGGCTCCTCATGCACGATGCTATCCAAGTGAATAGTTTCAGGTTTCGCTGCCACTTGGTGTCTTCCCCATCTTGTACCCGCTGCAACCATCATGTTGAAGATAGTATTCTTTGTTTGAGAGATTGCAGGTTCGCTAGGGAGGTTTGGTCCAGGCTTGATGCTCTCTCTTGGCTTGGTTTTCTTTCTGGGGATATTTTCTCTTGGCTCTTGTGTCAAGCGCGCGGTACGCATGCGTCCCTTTTCGCCACAGCAATCTGGGGGATTTGGAGGTGGCGTAACAATACTCCATGATCACCATGAGCACATTACCTATTTGTCATCAGACCTGTCAAGTTTAACAGGGAGTGTGGCTGTGGCGCGGTGGAGCGTTCCCCCTGTTGGTAGGCTTAAGCTGAATACAGATGGAGCATTCGATCATGTTGGCACGAGATCGGGAATGGGGGGGCCTCGTGAGGGATGATTCCGGTTCTTGGGTGTGCGGGTTTTATGCGGGTGCGACTAGTGCAAACCCACTTCTGGCAGAAATTGAGGCTCTGAAGCTGGGATTGAATATGTTATGGGATGCAAATTTGAGATGTGTTGATTGTGAAGTGGACTGCCTTGATATTGTCCAGGCTTTAGCTAATAACACTTATCAATTCCATGTTCAGGCCTCCAACTTGCTAGAGTTAAAGCTGCTCTTGGATCGTGATTGGGATGTGGAGCTCAGGCACATCTCTCGAGATGCGAATGACGCTGCGGATTGTCTTGCCGGGTTGGGTAGTCGTCTTCAATGCTCTTATACCTATCTTGAGGTTCCTCCTCAAGAGCTTTGTCCCGTCTTGGCTAGGGACTTGTTAGCCTTGTAGTTCTTTTTCCTGTCCTTTAATTTTCCGATGTACCAAAAAAAGATGATAAGAGGAGAGAGATAGAAATAAAAATAGGTGAAAATGAAGTGTATAAATAAGGAGGTGTGTATATATCATTACTCATATATAAAAGGTGTCTTGCTAGTAATGATTTATGAATTGAGACTCATATTCATACTATGTTTTGGAGCCTTGTTTGACAGATTTATTGCTTGTTTTCTTCAACATGCTTCAAAATTCAAGACCCTATATATAGCAGCATTCTCCCCTGCTCTAAGCATTACTAATACTCACAACTAAACTACCAACCTACCATGGCTAACTTCAGCTCAGAACTCCTTGCAACCCTCATATTTTCCCTCTTGCTGATCACCACTGTCAAATCAAACTCTCTTTCTTTCAGTTTCCCCACCTTCGACCCTAATGTTAGAGGCATCCTCCTCAACGGCGACGCCAACACCACAAACGGCATACTCCAGCTCACAAAAATTGACCAATATGGTAACCCATCTCCGCACAGCTCCGGCATATCTGCATTCTATAGAGCAGTTCATCTCTCCGATATAAAAACAGGAAACGTCGCAAACTTCACCACCGAGTTCTCATTTGTGGTAAACCACTCACAACCCCACGGAGATGGATTCACCTTCTTCCTAGCCTCACTTGATTTCGAGTTCCCGGAGGGTGAGGGTGGTGGTGGTGGATTCTTAGGACTTTTTGACGAAGAAACTGCTTATAACACCTCCAAGAATTCCATTGTGGCCATTGAGTTTGATAGCTTTTCGAATTCTTTTGATCCCAGCTTTCCTCACATTGGAATCGATATAAACACTATTAAGTCTGTGGTTACGGTTCCGTGGTCAGTGAATGATGAGCCACAAGGAGCAATTGGAAATGCAAAAATCAGCTATAGTAGTAACTCTGGAGAACTGATTGTGGATGTATCTTATTCCAGTCAAAATTCAACAAATGTAAATGCTATTGTGTATCCAATTGATTTTGGGGACATTCTGTCGGAGTGGGTTATGATTGGTTTCTCTGCTGCCACCGGTGAATTTGCTGAAACACATTCTATTCTTTCCTGGTCTTTCACTTCGACCCTCTAGAGCTGCAGGCACAGTTGGACTCGGGAGAAGAAAATAAATTAAGAGCATGCATGTTGTGAGAATGAAACTCTTTATTTATGTTGTTATTATTGTAATGTTAATTGAACAGGTGACAACAATTGGATGCTATTTGTGGTGGTTTTTTATCCTCATAAAGTAGAAAGTGCTATACTTTTCACTTTATATATGAGGGTTGTCTAAATAACCCAAGGTAAAAATTGGGTTAAATCACCCATGATGAGGTGTTCCAATAATATTTTAACATGTGTTTTAATAAATTCCAACTCATCTCATTATTATTTTTATTTTATATTTTCATAACATTCATTTTATTAAATAATATATTTGCACAATAAATCAATCATTTAGAATAATAACACATAACTCCTTTTAAAAAACAAAAGTGACAACCCTAATCCCCATTTGTAATGCCATTTTCAAATGGGTTGTCAAAATCCCCCAACTGCACATATCTTGCTCGCACATACCTTTCTCTCTGTTGATGAAGTTTTTGGTCTTGCACCATTTCTTGTGTACATAGTCTTTTCGGTATAGAAAATCTGGCATACATTTCTTAAGGGGGTGATTAGGGATTTGTTAGAAATCCTAAGTTCGAACCACACAACACCACAAAACCTTAGGCTTAAGGCAATGGGTGTGAGTGTTCTTTATTATATATGCACTTGTGCACTTGCTAATCTTGACAATGTGAGACTTCTTTGAGTCACCACTTTATTATCTCTATTACTCCCCCTCAATTGGGACTCCATTTTTTTTTTGTCTGTGCCTTGCACTCCAGCGGGAACATCAGTGGTCGTCGGACTTGTGCTCCTTCGTCTGAGTCTGCCTTTTGACTTTCTTTGTCTGGGTTAGTACTCTAGCGGGAACATCGGAGTTCCTTGGACTTGTGCTCCTTCGTCTGAGTCTTGAGGTCTTGGCTTGCGCAAATGGGACTGCCATTTTTGCTTCTTTTTTTTTTGGGAAGCGGAAGTCATGGCTTGGATCAGACCAGCTCTGATACTATGTTAGAAATCCTAAGTTAGAACCACACAACACCACAAAACCTTAGGCTTAAGGCAATGGGTGTGTGTTCTTTATTATATATGCACTTGTGCACTTGCTAATCTTAGCAATGTGGGACTTCGAGTCACCACTTTATTATCTCTATTAGGATTTATTGGTTTAACATAAAAGCCTATGCTATTTGCAAATATTCCTGCAAAGATAATGAAATACGGTGCAGAGACCATTTTTTAATTGTACTTTTTGAATGAAAACATAATTGATGATGAGAGTTTGCTTGTTTTCTACGATCAATTATAATATAGAAGTCACATATTTAAGACATTGGACTTGTTATGCACGTTTTAAACCATAGAAGAGAAGTGCAAACACACCAGACCCAGAAAGCAGGGAAGAAATTGGAAATTAGGGTTTCTCAAATAAAAAATTAGGGGAAAGGAATTTTGTGTTATTGTCCTAAATGATTGGTTTATTGTGCAAATATATTATTTAATAAAATGAATATTATGAAAATATAAAATAAAAATAATAATGAGATGAGTTGGAATTTATTAAAACACATGTTACAATATTATCAATAATGTTATCTTCACACCTCTCTTTGAGGTGGAGAGAGGTGGAATGAAGAAAGAGATAAGAAGAAAAGAAAAAGTAAGAGAGAGAAAATATTATATGTGATAAATGATAAGAGGAGAGAGATAGAAATAAAAAGAGGTGGAAATGAAGTGTTTCAAAAATGAGGTGTGTATATATCATTACTCCAATATTATTGGAACACCTCATCATGAGTGATTTAACCCAATTTTTACCTTGGGTCATTTAGACAACCCCTATATATGATGATTAAAAATTACAAAAAAAATTGTGTTAAATTGTGGTTGTTATTATACTGCAATAAAAGTATTTTTTCTGAGAATATATGTTGCAATGATATTACTAATTAATAAATCTGTTAATTTACTACTGACAAATTAAATATTTGGCATGTTAGCCTTTACATTAACAAAGGGGTTTGATAGATACCCTTTATGCTCACTTTGGTTGTAAAGTGAAAATAAGATGGACTAATATGAAAGAAAAAAATAGAAGGAAGAGAGAATAATAAAAACTATAATTCGCTATTTTAGAGGGAGCAAAATCAATGAAAAATTAAAGGGGATCAGATTAAATTTAATATTTATTTATTTTAGGGACCAATATCATGTTTAACTCGAAATATTTTTTTTTTGTACATCGGAAAGATAAATTGCACCCTCCAGATCCCTGAACCTCCACTTAACCGGCTCATATATCTCTAGCTACCTCTTACCACTTGAGCTACTAGTTGATCAGGACATTCACACAAAATTGATATTTAGCGACGGACATTCTGCGGCGGTTACGCATAAACCGCCACAAAATGAAAACTTCAGGTGCTTTTTATTATGCTAACAAACCGAGTTAAAGTTTCCTTTTAGTGACTGGAAGAATGAAAAACTGAGTTTAATTAGCAAATATTGTGGCAGTTACAAACCGTTGTAAAAGGGGCGGAAAACTTCATTTTAGTATACATTGTGCGGTGGTTATTCCAACGGTTGACCAAAAGCGCCGCAGAACGCCTCCCAACGCCTGTAACTGCGGCGATGCATGAAACGCCTCAGCATACATTTTGCGGCGGTTTAAACCGCAAATTGCTCCCAGAAGCGCTGCGAAATACTGATTTTTTTGTAGTGATTTAACAACAACATAAATATAACAAAAACATAATAAAACTAGATATATTTCTTCAGCCATTTGAATTTCGAACTAATCTATTTATTTGGGCTAAATCATGAGTAGAAGTGAGTGAGAGCCCAAAAAGAGGTCTGTGTAATGTTAGACTTACAACATAATTTTGTTCTCGAAAGATACGCTCATTACACACATCGAAACTCAATACATAACACCAATCCATTCAGAATGTTGAGAGTTTCTTATGAGTAATGAACTCTTATGTACTTGTTTATTGACATAATAACTACTCAGTGAGAATTGAGAAGTAATTTTACTTGTCAGTAACAAGTGTCAGATTGCCTGATAGCTTATATAAGAGCTGAGATACATTAATTAGGTGCAAAAGATAAAACTCTATCACAAAAAAAAAATGGCTGATAAAAAGAACTTGTTGATAACATAGTAGAATTTGCTGAACACTTCGTTCACATGAGGCGTATTTAGGCAAATGAATTAGTTAAATACTTATGTCAAGTTATTTGTTGTTTATGATTGTTTTTCAGTCAGGATGCTCATCTTTGGGGTTTGGTTGGTGAAGTGTTGGGTGTATTCTCAAGTTTTTCTTTTAATTTTATTATTTATAAATTTTTGCTTTTGAAAAAAATTAAGCACTTATGATATTAATTAATCATATTGATCATAGTTTTTTTTTTTTAGATGAATTGATCATAATTAAAATATAATTATATTGAAATGGCTTATATTGTTTGTAAGAAACTTACTCTCTACACGCAAGACAAAATGATATAAGTGACTCCCTTGCTCTTTTCGCCTTGCCGCCTAAGCTTGAATAAGTCCACCTACCTATGTAAATTCGCTCCCAAGTTTGGCCTATTGCTTTTTGAATTTCATACACATAGTCCGAACTATGCATTGCCTTTTGTCCTATATTAATTAAACAAGGGTGATCATAGAATATAGATAGATATTTATTTACAGTAAAACATCTTTTAAATAGAGTAGTTAATTTGTGGGAGTTTTTAATTCCACACAATAATAATTTATGGTGGTTTTAATGGTATGTCTAAATGACATGTCAAGAAAATGGATGCTATTAATAATTTTCATTAAAACACAATTATATATGATTTGTATACATAAACAATTAAGACACCCTATAAACATCATATTTTTCCTCGGAAAAATGTTATGTGTATATATGATTTTTCAGTTGCATACTAGTTAGTGACGGTTTTTAATTGTCACTAATATTAGTGAAAGTTAAAAAATGGTATATTAATTGAATATCGGTTACAAATTACAAATACATATATAATCATTTTTTTTTGTCTTTATATCTCTCTTCAAATCATATCACATCACCTATCATGTATATTACTTCTTTCTTTTCTCGATCATTATTTCTTACTTTCTGCATTTCCTCAAAAAAAGTGTTTATCCATCATTTTTCTTTTCCATGTTAAAAAGCCTATAAATAGCTGCATTCTCCCCTCAGTCTAAACATCATTCACAACAACACTACCATATATACCATGGCTAACTCCTTCTCTATTTCCCTGCTGACGACCTTGCTCCCTTTCATCTTGCTAATCACCAGAGTCAAATCAGACGCATTTTCCTTCAACTTCCCCCGTTTTGAGTCCGACACAAAAACCATACTCTCCGACGGCGATGCCAACACAACAGGCGGAGTCCTCCAACTAACCAAAAAGGACCTATACGGCATACCATCTAAGAACAGTTTCGGCCAGACCACATTCTTCGGAGCAGTTCATCTCTCCGACAACAGAACCGGCAAAGTCGCTGACTTCACCACCGAGTTCTCCTTCGTCGTGAACCCCAAGGGTTCAGAGCCTCATGGCGACGGCTTCACCTTCTACATCGCAGGGCTCGACTTCGATTTCCCGGAAGACCCGAAAGAAGGTGGGTTCCTAGGACTTTTCGATCCGAAAAACGCCTTCAACACCTCCGCCAACCAAGTCGTTGCTGTTGAGTTTGATTCCTTCACAAATGTCTGGGACCCCAGCTACCCGAGCAACTCTCCTCACGTGGGAATTGACATCAACTCCATTCGTTCCGTGGCGACTGCACCATGGCCGATTGATCTTGTACCACAGGGTGAGATAGGAAAGGCACTCATCAGCTATCGCAGTGCCTCCAAAGTACTCAGTGTGTTTGTAGTTTATCCAAATAGTCCTGTGAAGATTGAAACTTTTGTAGCTTATGAAGTTGATTTGGGGGCTGTTTTGTCGGATTGGGTCCTGGTTGGTTTCACTGCTGCAACAGGCTCAGTGTCTGAAACTCATGACATTCTTTCATGGGCTTTCAATTCGTTCCTCTAGAGCATATGCATCATACGCAGCTAGCTGGGAAGGAAAATAAGTGTTTGTTGTAATGATGATAAATTAAAGTTCTTTCAATTATATGTGTTGTTATTGTAATAATTCTGTTCCCCTATTAAAGGCTGAAGTGAACTTATGAATAATGTATGTTGCATTTACTCTATTAACGGATAAAGCTTCAATACATTTGATACGTGACCAACACATACTATATTCATACTTTACTTTATCTTTTGTCTTATTTCCTTTAATTTCATTATTTTTTCTATATTTTTTTGTTTCTTTTTTCTATTACACCGCTAATCATATTTGCTATGTCTATGTATTCTATTTCTATAAAATTTGGGGTGTCAATAATTTTTTTCCATTACTTATGTGTAACAAGTATTTAGTGATGAGTTAAGAAAAACAATGTTTACAAGTTTAAAAAACCTTCATTGTAAATTGATTTTAACATATAACAAGCATATACTAACACTAAGGTCTATTTGGTAAGTGTCATTCTCTATTGCGTTCTTTTGCCGATGAGTCATCCCACTATATTGACCCCAACTCTGTCGTACCCCAATGTTGCGCCATCACCCTGTGTCGTGCTGACACGGTGCCCATCACCACCATCGTACTTGTCACTCCTGCAGCTGTTGCCTCTGCATATCCTGCATCAGTCAAGTGTATGATCAATCTCTATTTATGATTCAACATGTATATGTAATAGACCTAGTTCGTGAAATATATACTATTTTGTGGTTTCTTCTATGTTCCGTCTTTCTTTTTGTTAGCAGTAGCTTAGGTCCCGACAAAGACCGATCAATAGTATCTTAAATTAATTATAGAGTCATGAAAGATGTTAAAAAAGAAACTACGGAATAGGGAGTAACAAGCCACAACGAGGATCGAAAGAGACAAGCAAAAGACATTGCGTCTGATGTTGAAATGGATTTTCAAGCTTGAAGGAGTGATTCATAAGTTTAAAGTTAAAAAAAAAAAACGTTAAAAAAGAGATGAAAGTGTTAGATCATGCAAATAAGTAAAATAATATTTGTATTAAGAAAATAAAAAATTAATACTATATTATAATTATTATGTTAAATGTGTTAGTTATTGCTCTTTGTTAAATTATGCTCGTTATTGTTAATTCTAATTATTGAGTTCTAGGTCATATTTGCGTTTTGGATGTTTTCTCCAGTTAAATTATTGTGATGTTATATTGAAATATATATATATATATATATATATATTTTGAAATAGTTTACCTCATCAAGAAAAAAATTAAAAGCAAATAAGAACTCAAATTTGAGAATTATCAATCTGAATTCGGTAAAATAATTTGAACATTAACATCGGTCATTATTAACGCTAAGTGGATAATATTAGAGTTCATTTTTACAGTTGACGTTTAAAATTATAAGTGTCAGTCATGACTATATATAGGTGCATTGAGTCGAATTAGAATCGACTTTTAACTTTTTTTTGCCTTTCAAAAAAAAGTTAACGTTAAATATATTGTCAGCCTTTGAGAGACCGGCATAAAGTGTAAGTTTCAAGCCGTAACGTCAGCCCCAATCCTAATGCTAAATTGGTATTATAGCGTCGGCTTTGTCTTGTTAACCTTGCTTGTATGTATGACCAACGCTAATGAATGAATTCTTTTGTTGTTCGCTATATTTTTAGTTTTCTTTGCCTCTTGGTACATGTTCACCAATTCTGCCAACGTCTCTCACTAATATCCTGGTGAGCTGATCAGCATATCCCTCATTGTACCTCCAATTATTTTAATTTGTTTTAGAATGAGATACCCAAAGTTTTGTTGACCATCATGCTTTGGACTTACTTGTTGAAGCTTTTCATACAAGGTAAGATTAACTCCCTTGGTTTCACCACCTTAATTTCTTGGCAAATGGCAATATGGACCTGCTATGCGAGTTGCATGTCGTGTATATATTCCGGCAATTTATCATACTCTATTCAATCTCTTAGCTGTCTAAGATCACAACACTGCCCGCACATGTATATATACCCTCACTCTCCCCATTTTCTCTTATACCAACCTCAACATGGCTTCCCTTCGAGTTCAAATCCCTCTCTACACTCTCCTCATCAGCATCTTCATCCTGCAATGCCAGTCACAACAATATCCAACTCATAAACCAGAAACCGTTAACTTCGCCTTCTCTCGTTTCGAGGAAGATAACCCCAACGTAATCCCATTCGGCGACGCTTCAGTTACCGGCGGGACTCTCCGGCTAACCAAAACCAGCCAATACGGCGTACCTCTCACACACAGCGTCGGCCGAGCAGTGCACATCACACCCGTCCACCTCTGGGACAAATCCAACGGCGCCCTCGCCGACTTCACCACCTCCTTCACCTTCGTTGTCAACAGAGAAACCACTTCCACACTCCACGGTGATGGCTTGGCCTTCTTCATCGCGCCGCTGCACTTCAACTTCCCCAAAAACTCAAGCGGAGGATATCTTGGACTCTTCAACCCGGAAAACGCACTTTTCCCCTCAGAAAACGAGATAGTGGCGGTTGAGTTTGACAGTTTTACCAATGCATGGGATCCTGATTCTCCTGTTCAGGTTCCTCACTTTGGAATTGATGTGAACTCTATTAAGTCAGTTGCAACTGAGTTATGGCCGATTGATGCTGAACCGACGAATGCGGTCGCGGAGGTGAGCATAAACTATAACTCTGAGTCGAAGAGGCTGGGTGTGTTTCTGGCTTACAGTAATAACAGGACTGCTTCTGTCTCTGCTTTTGTTGATTTGAGGAGTGTTCTGCCGGAGTGGGTTAGAGTTGGATTCTCTGCCTCTACTGGTGAGTTGGTTGAAACTCATGATATTCTTAGCTGGGGATTCGAAGCAGCCTTGTAGATCCAAGCAAATGATCTTGGAGGTGATGCATGAAGGAGTTTGGTTTCAATAAAATTTATACACAATGTTTATGTTTCTCTGTTGAAGAATATTGTCAAAAGTTGTTTTATATATAAGTGCTTGTATGATTTCTTCCATTAATTAATAAACATCCACCTGAATTTAAATTAACCACGACATTGTTGTATGCGTTTTAATTTTCATTAAACTCAACATGGTTTTAAAAACAATGTGTTAAAAACTTGCTTTTTATTGTATCTCACTCATGTTCAACTACTCATTTTACTCACTCTTGTTCAAGTTGCACTTTTGTTATTATTATTGTTTGAATGGACATTCATCTTGTTCGAACGGCCTATGATATCCTAGCCTAGCAAAATCAGGCTAGGTTAAATTGACAAAGCTAGCTAAGACTTTTTAAAAAATATATTTAGTTAAAAAGGTGAGGTTTAAGTTATTTTGACCCGTAAAAAAATAGTTATTTCAAAAATCTTGGAAGTCTAAATGTATATTAAATAAATATATAAATTTATTTTATTATTGTTACGTTAGATTTTTATAATATTTTAAAATTATATACTTATTAATTAACTTATTTAATATTAATTTGCCAAAAAAACTTATTTAATATTAAGAGTTTAATGGATATGCACTGACAGTGTAAAATAGTTTTACACAGTCATCCAATCAAAGCATGCCACATAGGAGAGATAATTACATTTGACTTTAATTTTAATTAAAAGAGTAAGATATTTTCTTATTTGACGGAATTCAATTGGATGTCTGTGTAAAACTATTTTACACTGTCAGTGCATATCCATTAAACTCTAATATTAATTACTTTGGCTTACCAAAAATAAACTTATTTATAATTATATAAACATGCATGTTGATGTACACAATGATTTGAACATACAAGTCTATTTAGAAATTGACTTATGACCCTATTTAAACATTTTACTATGATGAGTTTGTTTCAAGAGATCTTGAAAGATTTTTGGGAAATTGAGGTTGAGAATGTCGCAAACTCGCAATATTTCTAAGTTTGGTCAATGTTTAAAAAAATGTACTCCCGCGTTTGTTGGATTCTAAGGCATATAAGTTACTTTCGTTTTGTATAAATATCATTATCATGTTAATGGGTGAGAATCTTATATTCTTACGGAAATGGAAGTTATTTCTCACAAACATATTTTTTCTACACATTTTCTATTTTAAAATGTTCTAATTAAAAAAATATTTCCGAGTAAAACAAACACAAACCAAACATATGATGAGTTTTTAAAATGCTTCTTAACTAGGTATATATGAATTTAGGCATGGCGATTTTCACCCAATGACGGAGATCCTTGCGGAAATTTCCTCATATAAGTGTCAGACCCTGTCGATTTTTGTCTCGGATGATGAGAATGAGCTAAAAATCTCCATGACAATAATTTAGGAACAAAGAAAGGGTGGGAATTTCCTTATTTAAGCATAGGACCTTGTCGGTTTTTGTCTCGGATGATGAGAATGAGCTAAAAATATCCACGACAATAATTTAGGAGCGGAGAAGGGGCTCATACTCCCCCCCCCCTGTGTGTATATATATGTGTGAAAATTTATTGATATCAGGGACGCAAAAAGATAAATAGCAAATAAAAAAATATAATAAGAGCCCTCAACACTCAACCCACAATTGAGAAATAAAAATGATAATTTGGGGAAAGTATTAATTCTCTTTCTTAAATGAAAATGATAATTTTTTCTTTCTGAAATAATTTTTTCTTTTTGAACTTGAGGAGTACCTGGCCAGGAACATCACTACTGTATCCCGAGTCAGATTAGTCACGTAGGGCCCCTTTCTCCCGTGGAGACTGGTGGTCAAAGGAAAAAAAAAAAAAAAGAGAATTGAAAGAGATATGAAGAAGGATAACATTTTGATCCCATAGTGAAAACTTGAAGACTGGATAGTGGGACAAATAAGGGCGATTGAAGGTCGATTTTCTCAATAAGATTTGAAATATTTAACTCCTTCTTGCAGGCCTTCGGTAGTTAATTGTATAATTTAATTTTTATTTAGTTTGTTCCTTACCCTTTTTCAAATACCCAACAAGGACATTTGCAATTACTTCGACATATAAGTGTTAGAATTTGAATTAATCCAAACTCTGTTTATATGTGAGAATTGTATTTCTTTTTATAAAATCTATGTTGATTATATTTTAGTTAATGTAAGACTTTATCTTATCTCACATTTAAGTCTAGATATTTAAAGTCTAAAATTTACAAGAACAAACATTTAAGTGCCTCATATATGGATCGTCTTGAATAAATAAGATTAGAATATACTCAAATGTGATCTAACTCAACCCAAAAATAATTAATTAGAGGTGAAGGTTGTACCATGCTAGGGATTATATTGTAGTCAATGTGAAACAAAACTTGATCATCTGCATAATCGAAATCACATCGTGTTCATCATTCTCAATGGTCATAAGCCCTCTAATTCATGCATTCTATGCAAGTGATTTGGCTTCACCATATGCTTTTGAAATTATTCATTTGGCTTCATCATATGCTTTTGGATTATACATTTGTCATGTTTGACAAGGGTGCATGTGTATATATAGCATGGCTTGCTTAAGGCTTTCTATATAGAGAGCCGCAATACCATAATCCTCATATCACTATGTTTACACGGATTTTTGGTAAACAAATATCCTCTTAGTTCGACTAAAGGAAGTTTAGATTCGGGGTCCTTTTGAGAAAACGCTTTGCCAAAGTGTAGTGTGTGAACGAGTGTATTCTCGACAACAATAAACAACTCAAACGAAACTGGACTTTATTGAATATGAGTCGATTACAAAACAGTCAAGCAAACTAAAATAGCATGAAAGCAAATTTCGACAAAACAAGCTACACACAAGAACTGGAAATCAACAAACTGAAATGCAGGGAAACTAAAGCGTTGGTTCTGCAACATACTCCTCCATCATCACGTTCTGCTCTCGAAGTCTCATTGATGCGGACGTTTAGAGCTTTTGGTGAATTTTCAGAGTTTTTAGTTGGGAACCTCTTCTTCTGCTGCTGCTTCCTCTATTTATATTGTTCTTTCCGCCCATGTTCTTGGCGGTTTTCCTTGGATGCACGATGGCTTCGTGGGTTTTGAATTTTGGCGCCATACCCCACGTTTAGCCGATGGTCTTCGCGCACGTGACTCTATTGCCACGTGGATGGTTCTGAGTCGTGGGCAACCGTTGCTATTCGTGGCATCGTGGGTGTACGCACGTGCTTGTAGTTGCTTGTTATTCGGTAACTGCCTCTTCCATTAAGATGATCGAGATTTCTTCATCTTCTGAGTGTGTCGAGTTATGGCTTTTACTAACTTGTCTTTGAGGGACATCGTGTGCTGAGTTGTCGGCTTCGCCCAACCCTTTCTGTCGAGAAACCACTTTTGCACCATGGTGTCGAGAATTGTAGTACTTGTAATTTTGGCTTAACACACTATCAAAAGTTTATAGTGATCATGGGTCTGATGTCTCTGTTCGTGATCCTCATTTCCTTGTTCATGGTTGCTCACAATGTGAACTCAGAGACTTTCACTTTCCCCGGTTTTCAGCTTCCAAACACAAAAGACATCACCTTCGAAGGCGATGCCTTTGCATCAAACGGTGTTCTGGAACTTACGAAGACTGCTTATGGTGTTCCTCTGCCCAGCAGTTCTGGCAGAGCCTCCTTTGCTGAACCAGTGCACCTTTGGGATAAGAAAACAGGGGCACTTGCAGCGTTCACCACCTCCTTCACTTTGGATGTGCAACCAACAAGTTCAGGATTCCATGGAGATGGAATCGCCTTCTTCATTGCACCATTCAACTCTAAAATCCCGAAAAACTCAACTGGTGGATTCCTTGGACTCTTCAGCAAGGACTCTGCTTTCGACTCCTACCAAAACCAAATAGTGGCGGTTGAGTTTGACACCTATGCGGATACATGGGATCCTTTCACCTCCCACATAGGCATTGACATAAACTCCATTATTTCATCAAAAACCGTGCCGTGGCGAACTGGAAATTCTTTGAGCACCTCAGCTGCCTTTGCCACCGTGAGCTATGAACCCGTCACAAAAACATTGAGTGTGCTGGTGAAGCAGATAGATCAGCAGAAGGGTCTGAAATTTTCTACTATCACTACTAGTCTCTCGTTTGTGGTTGATTTGAGGACTATTCTTCCTGAATGGGTTAGAGTTGGCTTCTCTGGCGCCACCGGACAGCTGGTCGAACAACACAGGATTCATGTTTGGGATTTCAAATCAAGCTTCACTTATTAGACACTAAGGGATAAATAAAGAACAATAATTTCGGGCCTTCAAAATAAAACTTGATGTTCAAAATTTGCAGCTTGAAACCATTTGCAATGAATTATATGATTGTATTTCTTTTATCTTTGTGAGCTAATCAATAATAAGTTAGGGCTAGGGACATGAAGGTTAACTTAAGTGGTAAAAGTTTGAGATATAAGGGTTGGGGCCGGGGAATAAAGGATGAAACGACATCAGGATTCAAACCTAGTGAAAGAACTAATTTGCTAACGTTACTAACAACAAACATTGACATATAATAGTAATAATAATAAAAAATAATGATAATATTAAGTTAGGGCGAATTCTATGGTGTCTCCATATAAAGGGGGAGAGTGGGACACCGATGCCCCTTATTTTAACTTGCAATTGCACGTGTCTCGAATTTTGAGAGACTAGAACACGGTTGGAGCATTTTTGAATTAAGGAAAATATTTAAGATATTTTAAAATCAATGACTAAATTTCATTTAAAAAGAAGGGTGATTTGAATATAAATAAAGTTTATTTTTTATAGGGAAAATATAAGAAATTAAAAAAAAAAACTATTGCGACGATTTCAACCGCACTATAACCTCTGGTCTATTTATCAATTTGAGGAAGGTACGACTCATTTGATTTGAAATTCAGAAATGAATTGAAAATTGACATAATAAATAAGTGTGGAATATCTAGAATTGCCCACAATTTGCAATTGTTGACTCTAGCTTCTCCTTAATTTGGATGGAGCCTTCAATCTCGGCGAATGCTTAAGCAAAATTGATGGTCAATGGCGGCGGTTTAAACCACCGCTAAAGGTTAAATTAGCTAATTTTGCTACCACTACTTTCCACAAATTAAAATTCCAATCAATTTTTTCATTTGTGTACATTTGTGGAAATGCACATAACGTTTTTCGGTGGTTACTTCAGCAGTTTCCATAAGCCGCCGGAAAAAGTGGGAGGAAATCAGAAAAAAAAAAAAAACAGAGAAAATTCGAAGCTGACCAGGCAAAGTGGTTTAGCTGCACAATTTTTATTCTAGTATTTGGCGCAACCGGGGTATTCACGTATTGGAGTTGATAGCTTTTCATTTCTTAGCTATATGGAACATTCTAAAGTGTTTTTATGAGTTTTTTTTTTTTTTTTCTTTTATGGATACTCAAGGAGAGGGTGCTATAGCTTGTGTGGAGGCTTGAGATCATTGCTTTTTTTTTTTCATCATTAATGTAATCATGTTAGCCATGAGCATAGGTACTTGGGTTTGATGAATTCTTATTTTTTATTAGCTTTAACGTTTTCAGGTTTTATATGAACAAGTTTGATTATTTATGAATCTCTTTTCCCATTTTAATATATCTTGAGTCGACGCAAGAGTTTTACTATTCCTCGCACAAACAATAGTTTGGTTAGAAATAAGGATTTGGAAAGTTGATTAATCAAGAACTTCTACACCTTAGACATAAGGGTAGTGCTAGGTTTTGTTGTCTTTAATTCAAGCGCGAAATTCATCCTCAATCTAATTGGGTTAGGATCTAAGACATTAGGACTAGCAATTGAGTTGAGTGATTTATTTAGTTAAGAAATTAACAAGTAGAAATCTAGCTAGGCAAAGCATCATAGATAAGGAACATGTTCCATACATTAATTTGGAATCACCAAAGGTATAATTGATAATTTGATGAAGTCGATCATACCCCAAGTACATCTCTCTCATTAGTGCTTTTACTTACTTATTGCTTTAGTTATCGTTTTTCTTTTGAAAACTGTGAACTAACAATCTTTTATGAGAGTTCTACAGTAGAAATAATTAAATTAACTTGGTTCTAAACTCACGATCCCTGTAGTTCGATTTTTTTATTACTTCAGATAACTCTGTACACTTGTAGAGAGCCAACCCTCCAAAACCCGTTGAGGTCACCACCTTTTCAGATAGGGATCATTCACGAGATTCAAACCATGTCAAATAGGAACAGGGGTGTTACTCTTACGCATGTTTCCAGAAATAAAAATCCCTTGTAATTTTTTTTAGGCTTAAAGGGTCCAAAGGCCCCTGAGATTACAAAGGGAATCAAATCCAGGACCTGGAAAATTTTCGCATCAAATTGAGTCCCTAAGAAATTTTTTTTAATTCAATTAAGGACAAAGTGTGTCTGATGCTGAAGTGGCTTCAATTTTAGCCTACTCAGCTTTTCCACGTGGCATTTTAATTTTTTTTAATTGAAAAATTTCCTAAAACTTAATTTTTTAAATCCAACTCATATATTAAAAGCATAAATAAAAAATAAAAAACTTAATAAAATCTCTAATGTAAATAAAAACCTAAATCTAAAAATAAAACAAAACACTCTCTGCAACCTTCCTCACCTCTTCAACCCCCACCATTGAAAACCCATAACCACACCAAAAATTCAGATTCCAGAAACAAGACCCCAACCCACCTCAACACCTCCAAACCCACGCACCACCACTATCTACCCACCCCAAATTTCATCTTCTTTAGCCAGCAATCAGCAAAACTGAAACCCACCCCAACCACCACACCCAACCCTTTTTTGCTGCCATTGCCAAACCCAAGCTCTCCTTGCTGCACCTTTGCCATCTCCTTGCATCAATTTGTCCGGATATGCTTCGATCTGGACTGGATCTAGGTTGGTGAGGTGAGACTGAACTCGGATTTGCATGTGGATTGAGGGTGGTGGGGTTCTGGTTGTCTGGGTTTGTTGGGTGGGTGAGGGTGGGGAAGAAGAAGAAGAAGAATGATTTTTTTTGGAGTTGAGGAAGAAGATAACAGTTGTTGGGGTTGAGGATGAAGATTTGAGTTTGTTGGGTGGGTGGGTGGGGGTGGGGAAGAAGAAGAAGAAGAAGAAGAAGAAGAAGAATGAGTTTTTTTGGAGTTGAGGAAGAAGATAACAGTTGTTGGGGTTGAGGATGAAGATTTGAGTTTGTTGGGTGGGTGGGGGTGGGGAAGAAGAAGAAGAAGAAGAAGAAGAAGAATGGGTTTTTTGGGAGTTGAGGAAGAAGATAACAGTTGTTGGGGTGAGGATGAAGATTTGTGAATTGTTAGTGAAACCCTAGATCTGTGTTGTTTGATGTTGAAGGGATTGTTAATTTCTTGTTGGGTTTGATGTTTTTTGTTATTATTAGATTAGGTTATTATTTAGGTAATTATTTAGTTAAGGGATTTTATTTAAATTAGGGATTTATTAAGTTTTTAATTTTTTTCTACTTAAATAAATGAGTTGGAATTAAAAAAATAATTTTTAAATTAAAAAATAATTATAAAAGCCACGTGGTAAAAGTGACTAGGACAAAATTGAGCTGTGGCAACATTTGGCCTTAATTGAATTAAAAAAAATTTCTTAGGGACTCAATTTGATGTGAAAATTTTTCAGGTCCTGGATTTGATTCTCTTTGTAATCTCAGGGGCCTTTGGACCCTTTAAGCCTTTTTTTTAAACTGAAATCACTTGTAATTTGAAAGTTAGAAGCATATAACTTTTTCCATTATTTACTTTATTTTGTGTTCTTTTCATGGTAACTTAGGGGTCTCCATGGGTAATGAGGACGATGGAAAAATATATATACCCCATTCACTACAAAAAAAAAGTCATTTTGCGGCGCTTTTGGAAGCATTTTGCGGCGGTTTTTAACCGCCGCAGAATGCATAATGTCGTTTCCTTGAGCGCCGTAGTTATGAGCGTCAGGGGCCGTTCTGCGGCACTTATATCCAAACGTTGGAATAACCTCCGCAGTATATATCGACGGTTAAAAGCGCCGCAGAACCTGTAATTCATTCCGCCTCTGTTTTGCGGAGATCATGGAAGTTATTGCTCACTTCCACTCTGTGCAGTACCATTCGTATATTTGATCCGAACTGCGAAGATCCAAACTTTCTACACTTCTTTCTTTTTCTGAATGAAGACAATTATTTCTTTTTTAAGTAAATTTTGTTTTGAACTAGAGGGGCAGACATATGAGTTTGGTAGGGAAGGTTCAGCAATCAATTTTTGGCGGGTGTAATTTATTTTTCCGATTTAAAAAAAAGTAGAGAAAGAGATATGAAGAAGGATAAAATTTTGATCTCATAATGAAAATGAAAACTTGAAAAGTGGATAGTGGGACAAATAAGGGAGAATGTCAATTTCCTCAATAAGATTTGAAATATTTAACTCTTTCTCGTGGGCCTTCGGTTAATTGTATAATTTAATTTTTATTTAGCTTGTTCCTTACCCTTTTCAAATACCCAGCAAGGACATTTGCAACTTTCGACATATAAGTATTGGAATTTAAGTTAGATTAAATGTTAGAATTGTATTACTTTTTATAACAATTATATTGACCATATTTTTAATTAATTAATGTGAGAATTTAACCGACTCCCTTCCGTTTAGGTTTAGACATGTGAAGTCTAGAATAATAATTAAATATTTGAGTACCTAATATATTGGTGATTTCGAATTAACAAGATTAGAATAAACTTTGATACGTTTGAATTTAACCTCTAAAATAACTTAATAGGTGAAATTATACTATGCTTTATAAGGATTATATTTTAGTCAAACTTCAACAAGTTAAGCAAAGAATTATTCATTTGGCCGCAATACCATAATCCTCATATCACCATCAAAAGCCCTCTAATTCATGCCTTCTATGCCTTCTATGCCTTCTATCCATGATCATGGCCGCAATAACTGTAAATATAGAGAGCCGCAATACCATAATCCTCATATCACCATCAAAAGTTTATAGTCATGGGTCTCATGTCTCTCTTCGTGGTCATCATTTCCTTCTTCATGGTTGCTCACAATGTGAACTCAGCCACTTTCAATTTCCCCGGTTTTCAGCTGCCAAACACAAAAGACCTCACCTTCGAAGGCGATGCCATTGCATCAAACCGTGTTCTGAAACTTACAAAGACTGCATACGGTGTTCCTCTGCCCAGCAGTGCTGGCAGAGCCTCCTTTGCTGAACCAGTGCACCTTTGGGATGAGAAAACAGGGGAACTTGCAGGCTTCACCACCAACTTCTTTTTTGATGTGGAACCAGTACAAACTAGTCCAGGACTTCATGGAGATGGAATCACCTTCTTCATTGCACCATTCAACTCTAAAATCCCTCAAAACTCAACTGGTGGATTCCTTGGACTCTTCAGCTCTGACTCTGCTTTCAATGCCTACCAAAACCAAATAGTGGCGGTTGAGTTTGACACCTTTGCGGATAGATGGGATCCTATCTCCTCCCACATAGGCATTGATATAAACTCCATTGTTTCAACAACAACCGTGCCGTGGCGAACTGGGAATTCTGTGAGCACGTCATTAGCCTTTGCCACCGTGACTTATGAACCGGTCGCGAAAAATTTGAGTGTGCTGGTGAAGCAGATAGATCAGCAGAGGGGTCTGAATTTTTCTACTACCACTACCAGCCTCTCGTTAGTTGTTGATTTGAGGAGTGTTCTTCCTGAATGGGTTAGAGTTGGGTTCTCTGGCGCCACTGGACTGCTGGTTGAAAACCACAGGATTTATGCTTGGGATTTCAAATCAAGCTTCACTTATTAGTTATTAGACACTATAGGGCTAAATGAAGAACTAATATTTCGGGCCCTCAAAATAAAACTTTATGATTAAAATTTGCAGTTTGAAACCATTTGCAATGAATTATATGTTTGTATTTCTATATTCTTTGTGAACTCATCAATAATAAATAAGTTATGGTGAATTCAATGGTGTCTCCATGTAAATGGAGACGTTGGTGCCCCTTATTTTAACTTGCAATAGCCTGTGTCTAGAATTTTGAGAGACCGGAATGGTTGGGGCATTTCTGAATTAAGGAAAATATTTAGGGCATTTTCAAAATTAATGGCTAAATTTTATTTAGAAAGCTGGGTGATCTGAATATATAATTAAGGAAGTTTTTTTATAGGGAAATACCATAAATTAAAAAAAAAACTTATTGCGGCGGTTTCAACCGCCCTATAACCTCTTGTTTATTTATTAGAGTCTTAGGAACTATGCCTTAATTGATTTGAAATTTGAAATTTGAAATTTGAAATTTGGATAATGACACGATAAGGAACTATAAAATGTCTAGAATTGCTCTCAATTTCCAATTGTTGGTCATTGACCATGGCTTCTCCTTGATTGGATGGAGCCTTAAATCCTGAAGAATGCGTAAGCAAAAACAATGGCGGTAATTCAGACAGCCACTAAAGGTTAAGTTAAATCATTTTATTACACTTACTTTGCGGCGGAATCAACCGGTGCAAAATGCCAATCAGTATTTTTCATTTGTATGCACATAATTTGTGACGGTTTCCATAAGCCGCCGCAGAAGGCGTAGTTTGACGGTTGTAATGAAGGTGGTTTCGAAACCGCCGCGAGATGCACTTAGCCGCAAAACATCATAGGAGCGGACGCAAAATGCATTGTTTCTCGTGGTGAATTGAGAAATAAATATAATAGTAATTTCAGTAAAAATTTCTTAATGATTCGAATAATAAGAGAAAGATGATGATGCACTGAAAGTGTAAAAAAAAATTACACTGTCAAGGCGTCAACCAGTCAGATTGTAAGGACGTGCCACATAAATTAATAAAATTAAATAAAAAAAACTGATTTTCTCACATCCTTGAAATCTGATTGGTTGACTATGTGAAAAAAACTTTACACAGTGCATAGAAAACAAACTCCAATAATAAAGGTAAAATAAAATCGTAGTACTTCTATTAATGTCAGATTGTTATTGTTTTTTCTTTTGAAAGCCCTGAACAAACAATCTTTTATAAGAGTTCTATAGTAAAAATAATTAAATTAATTTGGGACTAAATCCACAATGGCTTGATATTTTATTACCTCAGACAACTCCATACACTTGCAGAGTAGCTATCAACGTTTGACGAGCCAACCCTCCAAAACCATGTTAAGGTCACCACATATTGGGGTAGGAAGGTCATTCTTAGGATTCATGCTAGGAACTGGAGTGTTACTCTTAAGCATATTTCTTTTTTTAGACAACTGAAACTAATATTATTAAAGTGCTATGAAAAGCACACCAAAGAAAAGAGTACATAATTATCTCCAAGGTTCACACCCTACACAAGAAACCCCAACTCGCCAAGACAAATACTTTTGAGATTGAGTCTCATTAAAACCTTATTAGGAAAAACTCAATGGGATAACTAAAAATAGAAATCACTTGTATTTTTTTTTAAACCTAAATCACTTGTAATTTGAAAGTTTTTTTTTTAAATTGTAATTTGAAAGTACCTACGAATTATTTTGAGTGTGCTACCGTATTAGATGATCCAATAATTTTGTGGCACCTGTTATTATTACGGTGAATTCTTTGGTACCCATAAATTATTTTAGATGTGGTACTCACTGTCGTATTTGTCTCCTATTACTTACCCTTTTCAAATACCCAACAAGGAAAAAAAAAACTTAACAAAGACAACTGCTTAAGTGCTAGAATTTGGGTTAATTCAAAGTGTATTCCAAAAGTTGGCTTAGATATGAAAATCACACTATAACGACCAGAAAAATGATTCCTGAACCACTGAATAGTAGAAACACCCCTAAACACCCATTTTTCTGCGGATTTTGCTTTGGATCCCTAATGTAGGAATTTCAATTTTACACGGTTCTGTACTTTATGGTTAGTCATGTGTATTTAGGTGGTTAGTTCAGTGTATTATTTGGCCAAATCCCTAATTTAGGAATTTCAATTTTACACGGTTCTGTGCTTTATGGTTAGTCATGTGTATTTAGGTGGTTAGTTCAGTGTATTATTTGGCCAAATCCCTAATTTAGGAATTTCAATTTTACACGGTTCTGTGCTTTATGGTTAGTCATGTGTATTTAGGTGGTTAGTTCAGTGTATTATTTGGCCAAATCCCTAATTTAGGAATTTCAACTTTACACGGTTCTGTACTTTATGGTTAGTCATGTGTATTTAGGTGGTTAGTTCAGTGTATTATTTGGCCAAATCCCTAATTTAGGAATTTCAACTTTACACGGTTTTGTGCTTTATGGTTAGTCATGTGTATTTAGGTGGTTAGTTCAGTGTATTATTTGGCCAAATCCGCAGGAAAAAGGGGTGTTTAGGGGTGTTTTACTGTGTAGTGGTTCATGAATCATTACTGATAACGACCATATTGATCATATATTTACTCCATGTGGATGGAAAAAACTTTTGTTGAGAGAGTTAGCCTCACCATGATGTGGATGTTCCCGGCTCGAACAGGATTGCCTTCGAAGGAGGACAACTGTATTAAATAAAAAAAATATTGATCATATCTTTACTCCATGTGGGACTTCAACAAATCTCATCACATATAGGTCTAGATTTAAAGAACGTAAAATTTGCAAGAATGAACATCAATGATGAGCGATCCCGAATAAACAAGACTACAATAGACTCTAATTAATATACCATACTTGAATTTGAGTTCAATCTAAGAGCATCTCCAATGCAAGGTTCTTAGTTCTTATTTTTGAGTTAAGAACTAAGAACTGAGTTCTTAACCACTGCAGGAGATGACGTGGAGTTCTTAGTTCTTAAAAATAGGAACTAGGTTCTTATATAAGAAGTTTTACTTTTTGAGTTCTTAGCATAAAAATTAATTTTTTTTTCTCTCATTCATTTAATTTAAGTATTGAATTAACATTTAAATTTAAATCAAAATTATATGAAAATAAAAATATTAATATAATGGTATTGTGAGACCTGATAAATAGTGCTAAGAACTAAGAACTCCTGGTTGGAGTAAAATCTGCAAAGAGTTGCTTAAGCACATGTGACAGTACGGGCCCACATGAATAGTTTTAAGAACTAAGAACTAGCATTGGAGATGCTCTAACTATACCCTAAAAATAGTTTAGAGGTGAAGATTTTATGGAGATTATATTGTAGTCAATGTGAGACTTTAAAAAGTTAAGCAAACAAAACTTGATCATATGCATAACCGAAATCACATTGTGTTCCTCAATGGTCATAAGCCCTCAAATTCATGCCCTCTATGCAAGTGATTTGGCTTCACCATATGCTTTTGAATTATTCTTTTGGCTTCATCTAAAATAGGTTATAGGTGAAGATTTTATGAGGATTATATTGTAGTCAATGTGAGTCTTCAATAAATTAAGCAAACAAAACTTGGTCAATTGCATAGCCGAAATCACATTGTGTTCATCATCCTCAGTGGTCATAAGCCCTCAAATTTATGCCTTCTATGCAAGTGATTTGGCTTCACCATGCTTTTGAATTATCTCTTGGTTATATAAAAAAAAATGCTTTTGAATGATTTATTTGGCTTCATCATATGCTTTTGGATTATTCATGTGTCTTGTTTGGTTGCTTAAAGCTGTTTATAACTTTATATAGAGAGACACAATACCATAATCCTCATATCATCATCAAAAGTTAGGAGTAAGACACCAAGAGATATCGACGCCACATCTTTACCCAAAACCTTAAGACAATAGATTTATGGGTCACATCTCTTATAAACTCTTCTCATCATCCATACTTAACCAATATGGGACTGCAACTCCACACTTGAATTCTCAACCCCTGATGTCTCTGTTCATGATCCTCAATATTTCCTTCCTCATGCTGGCTCACAATGTGAACTCAGACGCTTTCGAATTCCCCGGTTTTCGGCTGCCAAACACAAAATACATCACCTTCGAAGGTGATGCCTTTGCATCAGACGGTGTTCTGAAACTTACCAAGACTGCATACAGTGCTCCTCTGCCCAACAGTGCTGGCAGAGCCTCCTATGCTGAACCAGTGCGCCTTTGGGATGAGAGAACAGGGGCACTTGCAGCGTTCACCACCAACTTCATTTTTTATGTGGAACCAGCCAGTTCAGGATCAGGACTTCGTGGAGATGGAATCACCTTCTTCATTGCACCATTCATCTCTAAAATCCCTCAAAACTCAACAGGTGGATTCCTTGGACTCTTCAGCGAGGACTCTGCTTTCAATGCTTACCAAAACCAAATAGTGGCGGTTGAGTTTGACTCCTTTGCTAATACATGGGATCCTGTGGCTGTCTCCTCCCACATAGGGATTGACATAAACTCCATTGTTTCAACAACAACCGTGCCGTGGCGAACTGGGAATAATTTGAACGAGTCAATAGCCTTTGCCACCGTGAACTATGAAGCCATCACAAAAAATTTAACTGTGCTGGTCTCGCAGGGGGGTCAGGGTGTTCCTCATACCACTACCAGGCTTTCGTATGTGGTTGATTTGAGGACTATTCTTCCTGAATGGGTTAGAGTTGGCTTCTCTGGTGCCACAGGGCTACTGGTTGAACAACATACGATTTATGCTTGGGATTTCTCCATTTATTAGTGGTGCTAGAGAACAATAATATGTCGGGCCTTCAAAATAAAACATTGATGTTTAAAATTTGCAATGAATTATGTGATCGTATTTGTGGAATTCTCATCAATAATAAGTTAGCCTGTGTAGTATTGTAGAGACTGTAATGGTTGGGGCATTTGAATTATGTAAAATCGTTAGGGTTTACATGAGGGAAAATGCCTTTGTAACTAACACCTCAAACTCCATCATTTATTGTGTAGTGTCGTTGTTTGTCTCTCTCTTTGGGGAAATGTTTTTGTAACATGGTGCCGCTGCATGTTCGCTCTCTGTCCTTCCTGATGGATTGTGATACATTACTACATAAGTTATTGGCTTAATTGCACTTTTGGTCCCCCAACTATGGCCTTCCTGCGAAAATCGTCCCTAAACTTCAAAATTAGCAAAACTCGTCCCTCAACTATACACACAGTTGCACTTTTGGTCTTCCGTTAGCATTCCGTCAGAAAACTAACAGATTGGGACTAGTGACGGAGATAATCCGTCACAATTCACAATCCAGTCACCAAATTTCTTCATCTTCCTCAATATAACCACCACTCATCCCCCCCTCCTCATTCCTCACTTTCTCCATCTTCATCAACCTCAATCCCTCATCCTCCCCTCCCTTCTCCTTTCATTCCTCTTCACCCCTACCTCCCTCAACCATCAACACAAACTCTCCATACTGAAATTGAATTGGAGCGGATTGCTGGAGAGAAAGGGGTTTCAATCATCTCTGCCATCTGCCCTTCTGTTCTTGGTGTCGGAACCCCGCCACCACGCCTAGCCAGCAACCACCACGTCCTCCACCGATCCAAGCCCAGAAACGCCAACCTCCACCGATCCAAACCCAGAAACACCAGTGCTCCCCCCGACAACAACCGCAACCAGCACATAAACAAATCCCCCAAAACTCAATCAAAAATCAACATGAAGAAGATGAACAGGCAAGTGGGAGGGAGAAACTGAAGAAGAACACAACCTCGACGCTCTCCCTCTCAATCCCGCGACACCACCACCTGAGATCGGAATCTTTTTCGCTGGAGCTACCCTTATTCATCTTCCCCATCGTGTTTGGCTTTCCATACGAGAATCGATGCACCACCGCGACACCAGATCTGCATCGCACTAACCCAGATCTCGTTTGATGGTTGAGGGAGGTAGTGGTGAAGAGGAATGAAAGGAGAAGGGAGGGGAGGATGAGGGATTGAGGTTGATGAAGATGGAGAAAGTGAGGAATGAGGAGGGGGAGGATGAGTGGTGGTTATATTGAGGAAGATGAAGAAATTTGGTGACTGGATTGTGAATTGTGACGGATTATCTCCGTCACTAGTCCCAATCTGTTAGATTTCTGACGGAATGCTAACGGAAGACCAAAAGTGCAACTGTGTGTATAGTTGAGGGACGAGTTTTGCTAATTTTGAAGTTTAGGGACGATTTTCGCAGGAAGGCCATAGTTGGGGGACCAAAAGTGCAATTAAGCCTAAGTTATTTATAGTGATAAACAACTTTAGACACCATCATGACCTCCAAAATGAGAGGTGTCCCTATGTGTTTGTTTTTTTATAAACAAATGTTACTCTTTGTGTCCTCAATTTATAAGTTATTTTTAATTAATTTTTTAGGATTAAGAAAATTGTTGCAATAAATTTGTAAAAAATATGACCCATGAATTTCTCTCTCCCAGTTAATTAAAAAAAACATTATGTCTTTCATATTAAATATGAGGTAATTTTGGAAAAAAAAACTATCAAATGCTTTTTTTTGTAAAGTGTTATATTTTGGGACTAAAAAAACTGTTGAAAAGTAACTTATATATGAAGACGTAGAGAGTAATTGTTAGTAAATTAGTTCTTTTACTTGGATTTGAACTTTGACTCATTCACGCTTTATTCTCTCAACTCTTATATCTCCTAATTCTTACCACTTTAGCTAACATTTGAGGTGTCTCTATATGTTAATTACTATTAAGGTGTTCGCATGTCATTTTTGCCGATGTCATTGCTCCATGTCATTGCTCCTCCCTTGACCCTTGGTCATGAGCTCACAATCACTGTTGTGTTCGTCCTAAGCGTTGTTCTCCTCATAGTAGTGCTCTTTTGAAGTTGCCAACATGAATGACACATTTAAAAAACCATTGTCCCAGAAGGATAGTTCAAGTGAAAGTGATAAGAGCAGTGAGACATATGAGTTGGTGAGGGGAAAGTTCCGTAATCAATCACTGGAGTGTATAATTTTTATTTACAATTTATTTTTTTGATGTAAAAAAAATTCACTGTAAAGTTTTTGAACAAATCACTTAGCATTTGAATAACTATATACTTCAGATTTTGGTCTTTGAATTCTAATCATGAGCAGGTGACAATGCATAAAATCTACAATGGGTGATGATTGATGTAAACGCAAATAGTATAAACATCTCATTTTTTCGCTTTCTATCTCTTTCTTCTAATTACATCATATTGTATATCACATTTATCAGTTATCTTTCATTTCTTTATATTTCTTTAGTAGTCTACACTTTACACCCTTTGGATGTTTACCAATCTTTATTCAAGATACATAGATACGTTATAAGAAAAACGTTGATTACTAGTGACCAAAATCTATCTATAATTACTAAAAATTGTCGATAATGCTAATTTACGGACAAAAAAATTGATGACTAGAAATTCGTGGGTAATTGGCTCATCAATAATACTAATTTACCGATGAAAAACTGATGCTAGAAATTTGTGAGTAATTGGCTCATCAGAAATAGTTACCAACAATCAGATTGGAAAAGGGGAACAACCACTTGTGTGTGTGGTTGCGTCTCGATGGGTGATGGCGGTGGTGTTGGCGATGGTGGAGCCACGGTGGCTGGAAGTGATTTTGATGAGTTAAAGATGAGGACTAATTTACAATTTTAAAAATTAAAAGGACACGAAAAACTAAAATAACCCAAACTGTTTAGCACACTGTTGACTAACACATATTAGGCGACCCCAACAAGGACATCTACAACCTTGTCATAAGCAAAATCGAAATCACACATTGTGTTCATCACACTTCACTGGTCAAACCCTGTCCAACTCATGCCTTCTATGCAAGTCATTTGGCTTCACCATATACTTTTGATTTATTCATTTAGCTTCATCATATGCTTTTAAATTATTCATCTGTCTTTGTTTGGCCTGTATTTTTAACCACTTACTTAGCTGGCCATAATTTATTAATACAAGAATGTATGCTAATATGAAAGCTGGCTTGAGCTTAAAGCTGTTTATAAATAGAAACAAAATACACTAATCTTCATATCACAATCAAAAGTTCATCGCAATGGCCCTCAACATCTCATCTCCTCCAAGTATCATGTCTCTGTTCATGATCATCATGTCCTTCCTCATCCTGGCTCACAATGTGAACTCAGCTAATTTCAACTTCCCCAGTTTTGGGCCATACACGAACAGCATCACCTTCCAAGGCGATGCCTTTGAAACAAACGGTGTTCTGCAACTTACAAAGACAGCATACGGTGCTCCTCTTCCCAACAGTGCTGGCAGAGCCTCCTATGCTGGACCAGTGCACCTCTGGGATTCCAAAACAGGGGAACTTGCTGGGTTCACCACCACCTTCACTTTTATTCAGGCACCAACTGGTCCAGGTCTTCATGGAGATGGAATCTCCTTTTTCCTTGCACCATTCAACTCCACCATCCCGAAAAACTCAACAGGTGGATTCCTTGGACTCTTCAGCGAGGACTCTGCTTTCAACGCCTACCAGAACCAAATAGTGGCGGTTGAGTTTGACTCCTTTGGGAACACATGGGATCCTGTCTCCTCCCACATAGGCATTGACATAAACTCCATTGTCTCAGCAACAACCGCGTCGTGGCAGAATGGGAACTATGCCAGCGTATCATCAGCCTTCGCCACCGTGAGCTATGAACCTGTTGCCAAAAATCTGACTGTGGCGGTGAGGCAGGGGAGTGAGAGTGTTCCTTCTGCTAGTCTCTCGTTTGTGGTTGATCTGAGGACTGTTCTTCCTGAATGGGTTAGAGTTGGGTTCTCTGGCGCCACCGGACAGCTGGTTGAACAACACAAGATTTTTTCTTGGAATTTCAGTTCAAGCTTCACTTATTAGAGTGGTGCTATATAGTACTGTTCCATGTTGGCCATATAAGATAAAATTTTATGGCTTCAAAATAAAACATTATATGTTTAATATTTATTGCTTAAAAGCATTTGCAATGGATTATGTGATCTTAATTATTTGTGTGATCTTCGTGAGCAAATTAATAATAAGTCAGTGGTTTAGAAAAGTATGGAAAACTAGTACATTTCTCCATATGAATAAATAATAAGAATGAGATGAAAGAGAAAATTAAGTGTAAGTGTATAATAACCCTTAAAATAATATTATAGAAATAGGCCCCGTTTGGAAAAACAGCTTAATTAAGCGCTTATGGTCATAAGCGCTTATGACATAAGCGCTTATTCATAAGCTATTTTTAAAAATTTATTGAAATAAATTAAAAATAAGCTGTATATAAGCATAAGCTGTTTTTCATAAGCTGTCATGAGTAGCTTATGAAAATAAGCTGAAAATAGCTTATGGCATGCCATAAGCTGTTTGCATAAGCTCTCCCAAACACTGACATAAGAGCTTATGCTGTCAGGTAAGCTCAAATAAGCTCTTCCAAACTGGGCCATAATCAGGCTTTTAAGATGCCCATCTCATTCTTCTTTTTTATAGCTGAGCAGAGCTCTTAGTTGTAAGATTGCATTACTAGAATTCAAGAATCAAGAGAGAAGAGGAGATCTGACCAGGGAGGGACTGAGGGAAGCAGGGACCAACAATAGGGGCCAACCACCACTCTAGGTTTTGCAAATTTTTATTAATACATTCCTATCATATCCCAAGTCTATACTGCCTCAGTGAAAGCTTTCGTGTCTCTCGTCCTCCTTTCGCCCCATAAGCAACAACTAACTCAGAATTAGAAAATCGAAATCCACAACTCATGGTGCGAGAACCCACGGTAAAATGATTAGTCATCATTATCGACAGTGGATACCTTTATTAAAAAAAAAACGTTTTCATAAATATATTGATTAAGCTTTTTACATGACAATCAATTAATTTTAAGCTTTAATATTTTCACTAGAAATATAAGAAATATAAAATTTTTATCTAAAAATTAAAATTAAATAACTTATAAAGTGATTTTTTATTTATTTGAATTTTTTTAGCATTTTTATTTTTAATAGGTATTGATTCTATTATACATGTTTTTTAAAGAAAAACACAAGATTCATTGAAAAATGTTCGGCAAAATACATGATTGAATACAAAGAGAAAGTGTATAAAATCAAGTTCCATGCTTATGAATTATTTAAGGAATACTTAGCAAGATTTTGAGTAGCAGTGTTTCCTTTCCTATATATTAAATACTATCCTCATGTTAGGGGAGACAGGGAAGCTCATAGGCCGGGGAGCAAGACACCAAGAGATCTCGACGCCACATCTTAACCCAAAACCTTAAGGCGTTAGGTTTATGAGTCACATCTCTTATAAACTCTTCTCCTCATTGCACTTGAATTCTCAACAATCTCCCCCTCAAGTGCGAGTCACCTCCACATTATCATGGCCCCCCTCCGCGGAAGCTTATCCACTCTTGTACCGTCGTTCGCTGCTCAACGGAACCCGCGCGCCTAGCCACATTGCTAGGAAGACTTTCGACACAAGGAGCTGTTACCATGGTCCCCATGAACCATTGGCTCTGATACCACTTGTTGGGGAGAATCACGGCGAGGACCCATGGGTCAAGTCCGAGGGGAGACACTAAGGAGATCTTGGACACCACATCTTAACCCAAAACCTTAAGGCGTTAGGTTTATGAGTCACATCTCTTACAAACTCTTCTCCTTATCGCACTTGAATTCTCAACACCTCAAACCCTGTCACAAATAAAAAGACCAGAGAAAATTTTAGAAGAGCAGTTCTACATTCGTTATGTCCCTGTAATCTTGATTCCCTGTTTGATTCTGTTGGCGACCAACATGCATGCAAAGGAGGTCGTTGACGACAAAGACAAAATTCAGTTAACACACCCTGCATACCTCTTCGATCTTACCCCATTGTCACCAAAGAACAGGGAAAAACCACCCACCGACATGGAAATGACGTGGTTCGCAAGCGGTGGAATCACCTTCGCGAACTCCTTCATACTCAACAGGACCATATCAAACAGTAACTTCCAACAGGTCTAGACTGAGGATTAGAAATATCAAAAGTTGTTGCTATAGCAGCCCAAACCCATTGCTTTGGAAACATGGGGGATCTCTTTGAAAAATCCCTCCCCCTCCACATGAAAACGCAATTGTTGTGGTGGGGGAATAACCCTCGTCCGACTGCTCTAGCTCTTACACTATTAATTAACATTCTAAGTATATTTGGGTCTGTTTGGTGGTTAGGATATGATAAAAGCAAAATATGATAAAGAGTTGGATAAAGGCAGAAAAAGATAAGAGTATGATATGCTCTTATCATATATTGTGTTTGAGGTTGACAGGATAATTTTTTCTATATGAAATGATATAAACAATGAAATTGATAAATAATAAAATTAGTATATACTAAAATTAATATTTTTATATTTATTAAATAATTTTATTTTAAATTAAATATAAATGTTTTTTTGAAAGTAAAATATAAATGTTGAAATTATTGAATTTAGGGTTAAAGTACTAAAAAAGAATCGAAAACTAGTTGTGATCATATTCTATCAGGATATTGTTTATCTTCCTCTGTAACCAAAAAAAAAATTCTATCAGGATAATTTTATCTTAACTTCCCCCTCATGATAACTGTTACACATGATGAACAAGATATAATAAAAGTTAGGATTGTGTTATCCTATCTTGGCTTAACAAACAACAAATTAGAGCAGTATATGATTACACTATCATATCTTATTTTATTTCATTTTATATATATTGATTTTAAATATTTGGTTCTATTTCTTTAAAATTGACATATTAGTATATTAAATATGATATTTAACAATTTTTATAGTCCATTTATATATATTATATTATTTATTTATAATATTTATATATGAATATAATTTTATATATAAATATTTATATATGAATATACTTTTATATTATAGTATTTCTTAATAACTATTAATATAGTCAATATTCAATTTTACTTTTATCTACTTTTATATAGTGTTTTAATAATTTTTCAAGTCAACTTGACCATTCATGTTAATTAGATTTAATGGTTACGATTTAGTGTCTTCATCTCTCACAATAAATATTACTCTCACTTGATACGCTATATATATATATATGAGGTATATAAGATGAGAGGAGAACATTGAATTGCAACCATTAGATCTATATTAAGAGTTGAGATTTATTTACCACTTAAACATTGTTACGTGCCCTTCTCACACTTCTTCACTGTTACATCGTTCCGTCTTGACGTTCCACTCCATCTCTCGCTCTCATATTTTTTTATTAAAAGTAAATAGTATTAAAATTTTAAGAACTTGTATACGAAATAATAATTAGTATTGTATTTAATTTTTTGATATGATATTGAGTGAATGCTCAATTTCATCCATAAAAATGTCAGAGCTGTCAGACAAGTTAGTTCTAAAATAAGGAAACACCATTGCAGACTCTGATTGTGTTAAATGTTTGTCAAGTTTAATTCATACATGGATGTTTTTTTCTGACCATATAGAGACAACTTAACTGACATTGGACACAAACAGAGACTGCAAGAGGTATTTCCTTCTTTTTTGGACTAACTTGCCTGATGTTTTAACTGCTAGAGATGAAATTGAGTGTTAACTCCCTCTATTATATCATATCAGAAGTGAGTTTATTCACTATTGGTGTTATGTATATTTATATTTATCAGAGATTGGTGATTAACAAGCTTCTTACATGTCCTTCAGAATTTATGTATCTGGTCGTATTATTTTTGTTAATGAAATTTGGTCTAGTGACAGCTATTGTGTGTTATTACAATTTCATATATAGTAGTAGTATAGTACATCATCATAAATGTTCATTATTTTGGCATTTTTTCTATATCTTGTGCATTAGAGGTCTAGTTTCAAATTTATTGCAGGTTCATATTTGTAAAACTAAACGATGAAGGTGGTTGTTACTTAATAACTAGGCTGTTAGTCTGTTAATTCAATCAGCTGTTTCTGCTACTGAACTTAATTCAATCAGCCACTGTTATTGTTAGTCAGATGCTGATGAGTTACTAGCTAGCTATATAAGTCATGTGTACTTGGTTATTCTAGTTGATGAAAATTCAGATCATTCATTCTTCCAAAATCTATTTTCTCTCATTTCCTTCAGGTTTTAGGGGGTTGGAATTGGAGAGATGAGGAAATGGGATTTATTCCTGTGGTTGTTTAGAATGGCTCTACAGTTCTGCTTCTTGCTCGGTGCCTGTTCTGAGATTACCTCATTTAGCAGGTTCTCCCTACTCTCTTCAATGATCTGTTCTGTTTAGGATATAGAATTCTTACATTTGTTTTGCACTTATTTTTACAACTCTAATATTTTTTTAAATACCTTAACAGTATTTTCATATTTCATTCACTTATTCTACCACATACCTACAGGGAATATGTAAATAAAAAGAATAGAAATATAGAATGTACGTAGTTATGAGAAAAAAGAAGAGGAAAATAGTGAAACTAAATTTGTTGTTCCATTCTACCTCAATAAAATATGTTTTAGGTGCTCAAAATTGTCTTTGGTAAATAGTTGCATTTCTCTCACAACAAATATCTTTTCGGGATTTGAACTTGTGCTCTCCTCCTTATCGGAAGAGAGCTTCCTTACTACTAAACTAACAGCTTGTTTGTATTGTTTGAACTATTTAATTCACCTTCAAATATTTTTCCAATTGAAATGACTAAATGCTTTGAACTTTCTTGTCCTTCAATGCTTCCACTTGCAGAAGAAGCTTGAGAGGGATCAGTAACTCAGAATCGATTTCTGCCTATTCTCCAGTCAACCTGAATACAGAAAATCCTCACCAGGTGATTCTAGTTTTTTCTTTCTAGAAAAGTCACTTCCTTCAGAAAAAATATGAATTGAAAAAGAATAAAAATAAAACCAATTTGGCCTCATTTGTGTTTTTGTCTCTGATACATGGTTATTAAGCCTCAACAATTGAATTTGGTTTTCAGGTGGTGATTAACAACAGTTTGGTGTCCATCACTTTATCAAGACCAGAGGGATATATCATTGGAATATCGTATGGTGGAATTGACAATTTACTTAATACTCTAATTGACGTACAATATAGAGGGTATACCAACACTCTTCATATTAAATAGCATACAAATTGGAATATATAGCATGTCCTAACTTGATATTAATAGGTACATGGACGTTGTTTGGAACCAACCAGGAACACCTCCCCAATTTCAGAGGTATAATTTATGTCCTCTCAATTACAATTAACAACATGCTTCTTCATTCATAGACTTCATGCATAATGCACTAATCAAGAGACTAATTTATCATGGAAACTGTATTGCAGAATCCAAGGGACAAAATTCTCAGTCATAACAAAGGATGATGATATGGTGGAGATTTCATTTTTTAGCGAATGGACATCATCTATGGAAGGTTCAAGTGTCCCTATGAACATAGACCAAAGGTGGATTCCAAGTCTTAATTTTTTCATACAGATTGAGAACAATTAGTCTTGATTTGGAACTCTTACCAGTAGAAAGAAACTGATCAGCATTGTTTGATATATAAACTGTTTTTGCAGGTATATATTACGACGAGGGGATTCAGGGTTTTATTCATATGCAATATTTGAGCGATCTGAAGGATTACCTGCAGTGGTGGTAGATCAAACTAGGCTTGTCTTCAGGCTTAGAGAAGACATGTAAGTGGATAATGGTTTCAGTTAAAAAAGAATTAGTACTTTTCCTTTAAATCTAACCGTTTTGTGTATGTGCACCACAAAAACATAGAGTTAATTGCACTTTTAGTCCCTTGCAATAACATATGTGAGTTTGGACTCTCATAATGTTTTTAGCGCTAACTACCCAGGTTCAACTATATGGCTATATCAGATACTAGGCAAAGGATAATGCCCTCACTCAAAGATAGAAATGAAGGTCAACACCTGGCATATCCTGAAGCTGTTCTCCTAACCCATTCATCTATCCCACAATGTAGGGGAGAGGTATCTCTCTTTCTGCATATGCTGCTTGCTTGAATTGACATGGATTCCCCTCTGTTTGGTTGTTTATAGTTGAATATCTTGTTTCTGTGAGGATACTCTCACAGTTTCTCGAACGTGATTAGTCTTGCCTGAAGGGTGCAGAAACACCCGTTTTTCTATAAAAAAAAGTGTGAATAACATGAATGGTTGTGTTGGATTCAGGTGGATGACAAATACCAATACTCAAGTGAGAACCAAGACAACAATGTCCAAGGCTGGACTACCACAGATTCTGCACCAACCGTGGGTTTCTGGATCATAACACCAAGTAATGAATTCCGCAATGGTGGGCCCATTAAACAAGATCTCACCTCTCATGTTGGCCCTACTCTACTCTCCGTAAGTTCAACCTCTCAAATCAAGTGAATCCCTAAATTCGTACTGAAAATATAAAGTGTTGGGAGGTTTGTCCCAGAAAGAATGAAATGCCTTCAAAAGTTCATGAATGTGACAATTGTCGGTCTAGTTGGTCTCTCCATCACTTTTGGTCAACTATGAACTCTTGAGGTGAAGGAAGGACCAACTTGATCGACGATTGGCACATTCATGAACTTTTGAAGTTATTTTCTTCTTTCACGAATGAATCTAAGGATTTACTCAGTCAAATCTCTATAATTATGGGTTTCGGTCTTTCCCTAAGAACTTAATCAATATTAGACATGTATGAAACTGTAGTATCAAGTTACAAAGGTAATAATATCTACATAATGTGATTGATAATTTTTTTTCTTTTAAATGTGTAGATGTTTACCAGCACCCACTATGCTGGCACAGATGCAGTCATGGCATTTAAAGAAGGGGAGACATTTAAAAAGGTTTTTGGCCCAGTTTTTGTCTACCTTAACAATGCATCAAGCAATAGTAAATCTTTATGGTCAGATGCTGCAAAAAAGGTCATCATCACATAACCATACTCACCTTGAACTTCTTATTACAAATTGTTAGAGTACTCAAGGTGTAACTTATCATTGTTCTTTAATCAATTAGCTATCCAATGAAGTTAAAAGCTGGCCTTATGATTTCCCTCGATCACAAGATTTCTTTCCATCCAAACAGCGAGGACAAGTTACTGGACAGTTACAAGTAAAAGATGGGTACATACATGTTAATGTTTAGTGTACCTACAATTTATTGCTTTGATTACAGTGAATCACTTATATGGCAAGCTGAATTCTTTGCTTTGTCTTGTTCATCAGGGGAAAAACGTCTGTATATCCAAGCAATGCCTACATTGGTCTAGCTTTTCCCGGTGAAGCAGGATCTTGGCAGACAGAAAGCAAGGTACATTTGGGTCTTACACCTATGAGATTTTAGTTTCTTGAACTTTTGAAGGGGTAGTGATACATGAAGCTGAAAAGGGTTTGAAATAATATGCCATTCACAGAGTTATCAATTCTGGACTCGAACTGACGAAAATGGAAACTTCAAAATAGAAAATATTGTCCCTGGGGACTACAACTTGTATGCATGGATCCCTGGCTTTATTGGAGATTACAAATATAATGATATAATCACCATCGAATCAGGTAAATCTTAATAGTATGTTTGGATCAACTGTTTTTTCCTCACAATGAATTCTGACACTTATAAGCTACTCACATAAACTTTTCCCAAGAATTGATATTGCCTTTAGAATCATTATAGAAGAACTTTCAAACATAACATTAGACCCCAAATTAGTTATAGCTTGCTGCACTTGACAATTACTTGTAATGTAATGTACTTGTAGGGCGTTCCATCGAATTGGGTACACTTGTATATAGGCCTCCAAGAAATGGTTATACTCTTTGGGAAATTGGCATCCCAGATCGTTCAGCTGCAGAATTCTTTGTACCAGACCCTAACCCTAGACTCATGAACAAGTTATACAAGAACGATCCCCATGACAAGTTAGCCAAAAACCACTGATTCAATCTTCAATTAATCTCCACAATCATTTCCCTTAACACTAACCAAGCAATTTCTATTGTGACAGGTTTAGGCAATACGGGTTGTGGGAACGTTACACTGATTTATACCCAGATCATGATCTAGTTTACACGGTTGGTGTTGACAATTATAAAAATCATTGGTTTTTTTCTCATGTTAACAGGTGAGTTTTGTAGAGAATTTCGTTGGTTCTTAAGCTATGATGGCTGGTTGTTTAATTCCTCTAAACTGCACTGATATAGGAAGATAGGAAAAAACACATTCCAACCAACCACATGGGAGATTGTGTTTCAACTTCAAAATAACACATTGAAAGGAAAGTACACACTACAATTGGCCCTGGCATCAGCCTCTAATGCTGAAGTGCAGGTACACCAATTCACTTCTTCCAAAAATGATCCTCTTTTTTAGCTATGACTAGTAGCTATCTTTGGATACCAGTTGTAACCCGCATTGAAAATGGAGGTCACCTCAAAACAAAATGTGAACTAAACTTTTCTTATGGATTGAGATAAAAGTCTGTTAACGTTGCACTCAACTGGTATCCAAACACACAATAGGTTGTGATCATTAACATTTTTCTGATGGATGAGATCAGGTTTGGTTCAATGGCTGGAATGCTGATTATCCCTACTTCACAACAGGGGAAATAGGCAATGACAGTGCAATAGCAAGGCACGGCATTCATGGATTGCACAGGTTGTATAGCATAAATGTAGCAAGTGATCAATTGGTAACAGGAAAGAATACAATCTATCTGAGGCAGTCAATAGCTACAAGTCCTTTCCAAGGAGTTATGTATGATTATATCCGCTTAGAAAGTCCTCCAACTCCAGATACATGATTCTGTACATCATACACCGGAGGACCACATACAGGCCTCGTCTCACACGATGATGACGAGACGAGGCCTATCAAAGGCATACATAAAATTTTGGCTATCATGAAGAATAAAACCATTCAGTTTAATTTTTCCAATTCTGATTTTTATGTTCATGTGTTAAGGATAAAGTTGATTCTTCCAATTAGTACTTACATAACCTTATGTTACCTATGGTGTCAGCTAAATAGTAGTAGTGATTAGAGTATATATCCGATGAGGATTTCAACTCAAGTATTAATTCACAGAATTTTATCTTGTTGAATCGAATTAATACTTGATAAAATTCTGTGAATTAATATGGTGGATCATTAGTAAGCTCCAAAACTTAATATTCTGCAGCATATAAAAATATAATGGAGAACTCTCCACACATGACGAGTCTGATAAGGCTCTTTGCTAAAAGGTTGCAACCTATGACATTATTTGCTATATATGCTTACCTCCAAGTAAATAAAACACTGGCAGCCCCAGTGGCTTCTCTGGTGCACCAACCATGATAAGTTTACCATGAGGCTTCAACAGACTAATCAAAGGCAAGAGAGAGTGTCAATGATACATACCATCAAAGGTTCCCATTACAGCCTGCATAGTGAAAGATCATTAGAATTTGATAATTGATTTATCTCTTTCTCACAAATGCTACTATTCACAGCAAACAACAACAACAATAAAAGCCTTATCCTACTAAATGCAGTAGGCCATAGGATCACACTACTCAATCAAAAACCAGATTATGAGGGAGTTACTATTTAAAATAATCAAAATTATAAACGCACCTTCATCTGATCTTGTTCACGGCTAACCACAAATGAGACAGCTCCTAACTTTTCAATTGCCTCAGTCTTCTTGTTAGGGGATGTACTAATCACAGTGACCTTAGCTCCAAGGGCTTTGGCAAACTTCACAGCCATGTGGCCTAGCCCACCAAGACCAACCACACCCACATGAAGACCAGGCTTGTCAAAGTCCATAATATCTCAAAGGGCTATACACTGTGATCCCAGCACATAGGAGAGGTGCAGCAGCTTCAAGTGGTAGGTTATCTGGAATGCGGATCACAAAGTCTTCATCTGAAACCATCATGTCAGAGTTGCCTTCATATGTGATGGTGCCATCAACATTCTTGGAAGCCATCTCATGCCTGTACATAAATTAAAATAAAATGGATTACTCATACAAATCACTTCCAAAGTTTTTAATTGAAAATCAGAAGCATAATTATAATTGTGAGATTGAACAACTTGGGCAATCAGACTTCAAAATAATTTTATGCAACTCAGAAAGCACATTTTTTAAGGAAATTCTTGGAATCTGAATGAGTCCAATTCCTGTTTAGCACCGAACATGAAATGAAAGGAGTCACCCCACCCTTAATCAAACAGAACAAAGAAAGAAAGAAAAGAAGTGTTCTATAACTTTTTGATTGCCAGATCCTGTTCATTGTTTGTTTTAAAGTATGGTGACCCCTAATATGCATCAAGAGTGGTGCAATTTTACAACACTTTTTTTATTCTGTTATAACAGGTTAACACATCTTTTTTTAAATAAATTTAATATATAAAAAATTTTTAATGATACTTTTTTTTTTTAAAAATAATGTGTTGACCTGCTATAACCGGTCAAAGTAGGTGGTGTAAAAATGATCACTTTAAAAGTGGTGCATATTAGGTGAACACTTAAAGTATAACTCCCATTATTCTAATTTACTCTTTCCAAAACTCCTTTCTGCCTCCTAGAAGATTGATAGCCTTCGAGACAAATTTTATTTTTTGGTACATCGGAAAATAAGACAAAATACAAGAAAGATTACAATGCTAGCAAGTCCCTAGCTAAGAAGGGGCTAATCTCTTGAGGAGGAACCTCAAGTTGCGTCAAAATACAGGAACGGGCAGCTCCAAGACCGGCCAAACAATCCGCAGCATCATTTGCACTCCAGACATTTCTTTAAAATGGGTACAAACTTTTTTTTAGTTAAATAAAACTGTGGAAAGGGACAACTTCTTACCCAGGAGATTAGAGCGAAATGGGTAAACTTCCATCTCCAAAGGATGCTTTTCGCAAAGAATTGAGTAAGTCACATCTTTGAGGATTTGTTGTGTACCCATGTACACATTCTCAAACCTTCCGGATCTAAATGTGTAATTTATATTTTCGATGTATCACAAAAATAACTTTTTTTAGTCCACACACACATATATAATAATAATAATAATAATAATAATAATAATAATAATAATAATAATAATAATGAATTGAATATTTGTTCAACTTTGATGTCAAATTTACTTTTATATACATGTATTACTTTTATATATTTAATTATCTTTATTTAAAGTATTTAAATATTTTTATATTAAATATATTATTTAATACTTTTGTCAGTCAACCTTACTTTAAATATATATATATATATTATATATATATATATATATATACTTTCAAAAAAAAACATATATAAATATATGCTATAATATATTATTTATACTATATTCAATTTATTTATACTATTTATATACTAGAATATACAATATTTTATTGTTAATATTATTGCAACATTTTTTTTAAAAAATATTTTCTATTAATTATTTATTATTTGAATAATTATATCTTCACACCTCATTCTTGAGGTGTGGAGGAAGAGAGAGATAGGAAGAAATGAGAGAGAAAGTAAAGATTTGATAGATGATTTGATTGATAGAGAAAAGAGAAATAGATTGAAAGTGAAGGTGGAAAAGGAGTGGAGATGTGTGTATATATCATAACTCATATTATTTTAATCTGATTTCAGCTTGTTGGTTTTGGCTATGCGTTCGTCTACTTGCCCTCCGATGATTGAGGTGGTCATAAGGGACTGTTGTACTCTTGCTCTCAGCATTTCAACTGTTTCTTTTAGTCATGTTAGAAGACAAGCAAATATCGTTGCTCATATGTATGTTAGCACTTAGCAGCATATGCTTGTAGTTTTCCGATGCATGTATGGTGGATCAGTCCACCAGATTGTATTGCTCATGCACTCTTTGTAGACTCGTCTCTTTCAGATTAATATATCATGAGCTTCCATGAAAAAAGTATTTTAATATTAATTAAATTTAATTCTTAATATTCAATTATAAAAATATCACTTGTTTTTATCTTAATATTATAATTTTTATCTTAATATTACAATGGGAGAGAACAAAGGAGAAAAAAAAATTATATTGTTATCGAGCTTGATGTTGATGACTTGATGGGTGAGTGATTTAATAATTAATGTATTAATATATGTTGCATGTAATAATTATTAATGATATTTGAATAATTAACAAAAGTCAATTGTGACTATTTTTGAAATGTATTAATTTGACATTTAATTATTTCTAATGACATTAAAATAATTATAAAAGTCAATTGTGATTTTTCTACCATTAAGATGTATGTTGACAAAGTCTTTCTTTTTAATAATTACTGTTATTTTTTATATTACAAAATAATAATAAAAAATCGAATATAATATCTTTCGTTCAAAATGATATCAAATATGAAACATTTAGAAATGATACTCGAATCTTTCCAAGGGATGGTCCAAGCTTGTTGGCCACTTTTGTATATGGTAGTCCAAATATTACTGTTAGAAATCTCCTCTGGCACGAGCTCAGGAGAATTGCTAGCACAGTAAGGGAACCGTGGTTAGTTGCTGGTGATTTCAATACTTACATTAGAGTCTCAGACAAAATTGGTGGTGGCTCCCCAAACTTCAGTGCTATGGAAAAATTTAGAGACTGCCTCGATGACTGCTTACTTTCTGATCTGGATTTCAAAGGGCCTCCCTTCACATGGGAGGGTCGTGGGGTGAAGGAAAGGATAGACTGGGCTCTAGGGAATGAAGGCCGGTTGCGCTCCTTCCCGGAAGCTACGACTCTCCATCTCCCTAGGTTGAAATCAGATCACAAGCCTATTCTTGTGAAGCTGTTTGGGGAGTGTCGGGCCTCTTCTCAACGTCCCTTTCGGTTCGTGGCGGCTTGGTTAACACACCAAGACTTCCCCAAACTAGTTCAGGATAACTGGTCTAATGGTGCTTGGCTGCCCTCTTCAGAGGCTTTTCGCGAAGCTGCCCAAGCATGGAACGCGGAGGTTTTTGGCGAGATTGGAAAACGCAAGCGCCGTCTGATGAGGAGGCTTGAGGGCATAAACAATAAACTTCAAATGGCCCACGTCCCATACCTTGAGAAATTGCAGAGGAAGCTGTGGGAGGAATATTATAAAGTTCTTATTCAAGAAGAGCTTCTATGGAAACAAAAATCACGGGTTCTGTGGCTTAACCAAGGGGATAAGAACACGCGGTTTTTTCACACAGCAACCATGGTCCGTCGCAGGCGAAATAGGATTGAAGCCCTGACTAGAGAAGATGGCACCACGGTTACTGACATTGATCAACTCCGTGACATGGCTGTTAATTATTTTCATAGCCTTTACTCGGGCTCCGACGGCGGTAGCCCTCTTGTTACAGCCGTAACATTTCCTAGGCTCTCTTCTCATACTTTACTTGATATTGAGAGCCCTCTTGATGCAACAGAGATCAGAGCCGCAGCCTTTGGAATGGGGGCGTTAAAAGCACCGGGTCCAGACGGTTTAAATCCATTATTTTTCCAATCTCAGTGGGAGACCGTGGGCAGTTCTGTGGTATCGTTTATTCAGGAATGTACTCGCCAACCTAGCTTGATCCGGGATATCAATGATACTTTAATCGTTCTAATCCCGAAAGTAGACAAACCCAATCTTATATCTCAATTCCTCCCTATAGGTTTATGCAATGTGATTTACAAGATTATGACTAAAGCAATTGCTAATCGTCTTAAGGGGGTGCTTGATCACTTGGTGGCTCCAAACCAATGCAGCTTTATCCCTGGAAGACAAAGCTCAGATAATATCATTGTAGCCCAAGAAGTTTTCCATTCCATGCGCTACTTAAAGAGAAAGAAAGGGTGGGTGGCAATGAAGATTGATCTTGAGAAGGCATATGATCGACTAAACTGGCAATTTCTAAGAGATACTCTCTTAGAAGTGGGGCTTGACCAGAAATTCTGTGATTTTATACTTAACTGTGTTTCTCTCAGTTCTTTTCAGGTCCTTTTCAATGGTGGCAAAACTGACAAGTTCTCCCCGTCTCGAGGAATCAGGCAAGGAGACCCTCTTTCCCCTTATCTCTTTGTGCTTTGCATAGAGAGGTTGGCCCATAAAATTCAGCATGAGGTGGACTCAGGGCATTGGAAACCTATCTTTCTCTCCAAGGATGGCCCCCCGATAACACATTTATTCTTTGCTGATGATCTTTTACTCTTTGGGGAGGCATCAGTTCATCAGATGAATCTCATGATGGAGTGCCTTGATGATTTTTGCACTGCTTCAGGGCAAAGAGTTAGCAAGGACAAATCTCGTATTCTTGTCTCTAATAATGTGCACCGCAATATAGCTTCTAGAGTCAGTGAGGTAGCTGGAATCCGTCTCACATCGGACCTTGGAAAATATCTTGGTGTCCCCTTACTTCACAAGACACCTTCTCGATCCACCTACGACTTCATCTTGGAGAGGACCCAAAAACGTCTTTCCGCTTGGAAGGCTTCTTCGCTTAGCCTTGCCGGGAGAGTTACACTTGCCAAGTCTGTTATTTCTGCTATTCCCTCATACAGCATGCAAACAATGCTTCTTCCTAAAGGGGTGTGTGAGCGGTTAGACCAATTGCAACGGAATTTTATTTGGGGTTCGGAGAATGGTTCTAGGAAAATGCACCAAGTTAAATGGAGCACCATCTGTAGTCCCAAGTCTCAAGGTGGGCTCGGGTTCAGATTATCCTCAGACTTTAATAAGGCTATGATCATGAAGCTGGGTTGGGGACTTATCCATCAACCTTCCTCCTTATGGGTCCGCGTTTTGAAGGGTAAATACCAATGTGGCAATGGTGCTCTTCCGGTTGTTATGAAGCGGAGTCGGGAATCTCTAGCATGGAAGGGCATCCGTGAAACTTGGGATACGTTGATGAGGGGCAGCAGATGGGAGCTAGGAAATGGGCAGACTGCAAAGTTCTGGACTAGTTCTTGGCTTGCTTCGGGTCACAAGCTTCAAGCGGTAGCTCTAGCTCCAATCCCTCAAGACCAACAAGATTGTCTTGTTTCCTACTATTTTGAGGCAGGAAGGGGTTGGAAGCTTTATCTCTTTGCAAATTTAATACCTATGCGTTTTATTCAGGAAGTTCTCATGGACCAGAGCCCGTTTAATGACCTGGGCAGGGAGGACGAGGTGAAATGGGCTAGCACACCATCAGGGGACTTTTCTACTAAAAGTGCTTACGGTCTAGTTGCTGGGAATCAATACCAGAGACAAACCGAGAACCTTTGGAAGTCTGTGTGGAGAGTTAAAGGCCCTCAACGCATACACGTGTTTCTATGGAAACTTCTAAATAATGGTGTGATGACTAATGTGGTCCGAGTGCAAAGACATCTGGGAGCTTCAGACATTTGCCCACTTTGTCAATCTTCAGCAGAAGAATTCCTCCATCTGTTCCGGGACTGTAGCGCGGTTTCCTCGTTCTGGTCATCAGCTTTCAACAACGATTTAACCTCCACCTTCTTTATTGCTGACTGGCATACCTGGATCACGGGTAACATAACCGGGGAGTTAGGCAACAGAGCGAAAGTTGACTGGCCGCGTTTCTTTGCCTCTTCTCTTTCAGCAATTTGGCGCATGCGTAATGAGTTCGTGTTCGAAGGAACACCACACAACTCCGCTCGTATCTGGTGCCTCGTCCGTTCCCTTGGGATGGAAGAAATAGCAAACTCAGCTTCTATGAAACTCTCCTCTAACTTTCTGCTTAACCAACATGTGGAAACCTTTGATTGTAACCTGTCTCAACCGAGGCGTGCTACGTGGTCCAGACCCCAACCAGGTTGGGTGAAGCTTAATGTCGATGGTGCTCTTACCCTTAATAACATGGCCAGTTGCGGGGGTGTGATTAGGGATGCATCCGGTTCTTGGAAGACAGGCTTTAGCTGCAACCTTGGAGCCTTCAACGTAGGGTCATCCTTCCTCACCGAGCTCCTTGCAGTCCAAAAAGCCATGCTCCTGATCATTAGCCTTGATTTTCCTCAAGTTGTGCTAGAAAGTGATTCCAGTGAGGTTATTAACCTACTGGAGAATCATGAGGTATCTTCTCACCAATTTAGCTCAATTGTTCTGGACATCCTCTGCCTAAAAGCAGCGCATGGATCCATCTTGTTCCAACATGCTCCAAGGGAAGCCAACACTTTGGCGGATTATTTAGCAAAAGTTGGTTTTGACCTTCCTTTTGGTCATCATGTGTTTGATAGCCCTTTAGGAGAGTGCCATAGGATCCTAATGCATGATCTGGACCCTGATGTTGCCCCGCGTATAGGGGCGGACCCTTTCTAGTTGTTTCTTGTTGCTTTGGGCTTGGCCCTTCCCTGTAACCAAAAAAAAAATGATATCAAATATGTCATAAAAAATTGATATCAAATAATTTTTTTAAAGGATAGATTTGAAAATTAACTAAAAAAATTCGTATTATATGTTTTCGTATGTACATTTGGAAGATCAAAATAGTTTTGGTGTATTGATTCAAAACATAAAAAATTAGGAAAAAAAATGAATTAGAATGTAACTAGGATGAGAAAAAAAAAAGCGAAAATATGTGATATACGTAATTAAGATAGAAAAACAACAGAGGAAGTATGAAAAAGTCATATGTATACTGACAAAATAATTTTTTCCACCCGTGCACGACACGGGATCAATACTAGTATAGTAGTATAGTACATCATCACAAATGCTCATTATTTTGGCATTTTTTTCTATATATTGTGCATGAGAGGTCTAGTTTCAAATTTATTGCAGGTTCATATTTGTAAAACTAAAAGATAAAGGTAGGTGTTACTTAATAAGTAGAATGTTAGTCTGTTAATTCAATCATCAGTTTCTGCTACTGACTTCATAACTAGATAGGTTGTGAGTTAATTCAATCAGCCACTGTTGTTGTTAGTCAGATGCTGATTAGTTACTAGCTACTAGCTAGCTATATAAGTCATGTGTACTTGGTTTATTCTAGTTAATGAAAATTCTGATCACTCATTCTTCCAAAATCTATTTTCTCTCATTTTCTTGCAGGTTTTAGGTAGTTGGAGTTGGAGAGATGAGGAAACGGGATTTATTCTTGTGGTTGTCCAGAATGGCTCTACAGTTCTTCTTCTTGCTCGGTGCCTGTTCTGAGATTACCTCATTTAGCAGGTTCTCCCTACTCTGTTCAAATATCTGTTTAGGATATAGAATTCTTACATTTGTTTTGCACTTAGTTTTACAAGTCTAATTTTTTTAAAATACCTTAACAGTATTTTTCACATTTCATTCACTTATTCTACCACATACAGGGAGCACATATGTAAATAGAAATATTACATACTTTATTTACAAATTCACAATTTGACAGGTACTGTGGGTAAATTTTGTCCAAAATAGAAATAAAATGATTAAGTGAATTATAAAATATGTTTTGGTAAATCTCTGCAGCACAAGTGGTTAATTTGGGTTATCCCATGCACTAGTTCAAATCTGATATTCAACCTCAATAAAATATGTTTTAGGTGCACAAAATTGTCTAATTGATGTTCGGAAAACGGTTGCATGTCAATCCCAACAAATGTTTTTCAGCATTGAACTTGTGCTCTCCTTCTTAATTGGAATATAGTTTACTTACTACTAGATCAACACCTTGTTGGCATTGTATATTTTGAACTATTTAATTCACCTTCAAATAATTTTCCAATTGAAAATTATTTTATTTCATTTTTACCCCTTTCTTTTCCTGCAATTCTTCCACTTGCAGAAGAGGCTTGAGAGAAATCAGTAACTCAGAATCGACCTCTGCCAATTCTCTAGAAAATCGAAATCCTCACCAGGTGATTCTAGTTTTTTTTTTCTAGAAAAGTTGTTTCCTTCAGAAAAATATGAATTGAAAATAAAAATTGGCCTCATTTGTGTTTTTTTTTTTGTCTCTGATACATGGTTATTAAGCCTCAACAATTGAATTTGGTTCTCAGGTGGTGATTAACAACAGCTTCGTGTCCATCACTTTATCAAAACCAGAGGGATATATTATTGGAATATCGTATGGTGGAACTGACAATTTACTTAATACTCTAATTGACGTACAAGATAGAGGGTATAGTATACCAACACTCTTCATATTAAATAGCATACAAATTGAAATATATAGCATGTCCTAACTTCATATGAATAGGTACATGGACGTTGTTTGGAACCAACCAGGGAAACCTCCCAAATTTCAGAGGTATAATTTATGTCCTCTCAATTATAATTAACATGTCCCTTCATTAATAGATTTGATGCATAATAATGCACTAATTGATTCAAGTGACTAATTTATAATGGAAACTGTATAACAGAATCCATGGGACAAAATTCTCAGTCATAACCTCGGGCGACGACATGGTGGAGGTTTCATTTTTGAGCGAATGGAAATCCTCTATGAAAGGTTCAAGTGTCCCCATGAACATAGACCAAAGGTGGATTCGAAGTCTTAATTTTTCATACAGATTGAGAACAATTAATCTTGATTTGGAACTCTTACTAGTAGAGAAAGAAACTGATCAACATTGTTTGATATAAACTGTTTTTGCAGGTATATATTACGAAGAGGCGATTCAGGGTTCTATTCATATGCAATATTTGAGCGACCTAAAGGATTACCTGCAGTGGTGATAGATCAAATTAGGCTCGTTTTCAGGCTTAGAGAAGATAGGTAACTAAACATACTGAGATAATTGAAACATACAGAGTTAGTTGTACTTTTAGTCCTTACAATAGCATATGTGATTTCATCTCTAAACTTTTTAAACTGTTACAATTAGAATATTGATTAACTAACAAACTAACAACGGACCAGGTTCAACTATATGGCTATATCAAACACTAGGCAAAGGATGATGCCCTCAGACAAAGATAGAAAAGCAGGTCAACGCCTAGCATATCCTGAAGCTGTTCTCTTAACCCATCCATCTAACCCACTATTTAAGGGAGAGGTAACTCTCTTTCTGCTTATGCCTGATTGCTTGAGTTGACAAAGATTCTTTTGCTTTTTTTTGGTTGTTTATAGTTGAATAACTTGTTTCTGTTGCGAGATATATACTGCTACATTTTCTCGAATGAAATTAGTTTTGTCCTAAAAGGGAATGGGGACACCAATCATAGAAAAAAAAAATGCGTGAATAAATGCATGAATGGTTGCATTGGGTTCAGGTGGATGATAAATACCAATACTCAAGTGAGAACCAAGACAACGATGTTCAAGGCTGGACTACCACAGATTCTAAAGCACCAACCGTGGGTTTCTGGATCATAACACCAAGTAATGAATTCCGCAATGGTGGGCCCATTAAACAAGATCTCACCTCTCATGTTGGCCCCACCCTGCTTTCCGTAAGTTCAACCACTCAAATCAAGTGAATCCCTAAATTTGTCCCGAAAAGATATAGGGTCGATCATGTTTGTTCTTGAAAGAAAGAAATAGTTTCAGAAGTCAATGAATGTGACAGTTGTTGATCAAGTTGGTCTCTCCATCCCTTTTGGACCAACTTGACCGACGATTGATACATTCATGAACTTTTGAAACTATTTTCTTCATTCACAAATGAATCTAAGGTTTACTCTGTCAAATCTCTATAATTCCTGGTATTTCCCTAAACTTAATCAATATTAGACATGTCTGAACTGTAGTATCATGTTACAAAGCTAATAATATCTGCAAAATGTGTAGATGTTTACCAGCACCCACTATGCTGGCACAGATGCAGTCATGGCATTTAAAGAAGGGGAGACATTTAAAAAGGTTTTTGGCCCAGTTTTTGTCTACCTTAACAATGCATCAAGCAATAGTAAATCTTTATGGTCAGATGCTGCAAAAAAGGTCATCATCACATAACCATACTCACCTTGAACTTCTTATTACAAATTGTTAGAGTACTCAAGGTGTAACTTATCATTGTTCTTTAATCAATTAGCTATCCAATGAAGTTAAAAGCTAGCCTTATGATTTCCCTCGATCACAAGATTTCTTTCCATCCAAACAGCGAGGAAAAGTTACTGGACAGTTACAAGTCAAAGATGGGTACATACATGTTAATGTTTTCTCTACCTACAATTTATTTCTTTGATTACAGTGAATCACTTATATGGCAAGCTGAATTCTTTGCTTTGTCTTGTTCATCAGGGGAAAAACATCTAAATATCCAAACAATGCCTACATTGGTCTAGCTTTTCCCGGTGAAGCAGGATCTTGGCAGACAGAAAGCAAGGTACATTTGGGTCTGGAGCCTATGAGATTTTAGTTTCTTAAACTTTTGAAAGGGTAGTAATACATGAAGCTGAAAAGGATTTTCAATTATATGCCATTCACAGAGTTATCAATTCTGGACTCGGACTGACAAAAATGGAAACTTCAAAATAGAAAATATTGTCCCTGGGGACTACAACTTGTATGCATGGATCCCTGGCTTTATTGGAGATTACAAATATAATGATAAAATCACCATCGAATCAGGTAAATTTTATTAGCATGTTTGGATCAACTGCTTTTTCCGCAGAATAAATTCTGACACTTAGAAGCTACTCACACAAGCTTCTCCCAAGAATTGATATTGCCTTTAGAATCAATTCCACAAGAATTTTCAAATATAACATTTGACCACAAATTAGTTATAGCTTGCTGCACTTGACAATTACTTGTAATGTAATATACCTGTAGGGCGTTCCATCAAATTGGGTACACTTGTATATAGGCCTCCAAGAAATGGTTATACTCTTTGGGAAATTGGCATCCCAGATCGTTCAGCTGCAGAATTCTTTGTACCAGACCCTAACCCTAAACTCATAAACAACTTATACAAGAACGATACCCATGACAAGTTAGCCAAAAACCACTGATTCAATCTTCAATTAGTCTCCACAATCATTTCCCTTAACACTGACCAAGCAATTTCTATTGTGACAGGTATAGGCAATACGGGTTGTGGGAACGTTACACTGATTTATACCCACATCATGATCTAGTTTACACGGTTGGTGTTGACAACTATAAAAATCATTGGTTTTTTTCTCATGTTAACAGGTGAGTTTTGTAGAGAATTTCTTGGTTCTTAAGCTTTGATAGCTGGCTGTTTAATTCCTCTAAACTGCACTGATATATGCAGGAAGATAGGAAAAAACTCACTCCAACCAACCACCTGGAAGATTGTGTTTCAACTTCAAAATAACACATTGAAAGGAAAGTACACACTACAACTGGCCCTGGCATCCGCCTCTAATGCTGAAGTGCAGGTACACCAATTCATTTCTTCCATAATTGATCCTCTTTTTTAGCTATGACTAGTAGCTATGTTTGGATACCAGTTGTAGCCACATATGTAAACAGATGTTAGGACTCACATCGAAACAAAATGTGAAAAACTTTTCTTATGGATTTAGATAAAAATCTGTTAACGTTGCGCTCAACTGGTACCCAAACACACAATAGGTTGTGGTCATTAACATTTTTGTGATGGATGAGATCAGGTTTGGTTCAATGGCCGGAATGCTGATCGTCCCTACTTCACAACGGGGCAAATAGGCAATGACAGTGCAATAGCAAGGCATGGCATTCATGGATTGCACAGGTTGTATAGCATAGATGTAGCAAGTGATCAATTCGTAAAAGGAAAGAACACAATCTATCTGAGGCAGTCAATAGCTACAAGTCCTTTCCAAGGAGTAATGTATGATTATATCCGCTTAGAAAGTCCTCCAACTCCAGATACTTGATTCTGTACATCTTGCCCTGGAGGACCAGATATAGGACTCAGTCTCACACTACGACGAGACGAGGCCTATCAAAGGCATACATAAAATTTTGGCTATCAAGCCAAAATCATGAAGAATAAAACCATTCAGTTTGATTTTTCCAACTCTGTTTTTTTGTGTTCATATGTTAATGATGAAGTCGATTCTTCCAATTAGTACTTACATAACCTTATATTACCTATGGTGTCAACTAAATAGTAGTGAATAGAGTATATCCCATGAGGATTTCAACTCAAGTATTAATTCACAGAATTTTAACTAGTTGAATCGGATTAAATAGAATGAACTAATGGAAAAGTTAACTACAGGTACTAAAGAATTTTAACTACAAACTATAAAGAACAATTAGCACACATATTGAAAGATAATAGGATACTAGTACTTAGGGACTTAGGGTTGGAACCTTCTCAATCCTTCCTCTATACATGCAATTCATTTCACTCTCAATAAATATTGTAGTTTATTAATCACAACTAACATATCTAATTTTTCATTGAAGTTTCAAATCGTCCAATTAAAAGAAATTACACTTACTAACCTTATATAGCAATCCTTTCAAATAATTCTATTGGTGTCATATATTCTTCTATGTTCTCCCTTCTAAGTTCTAACAAGAAAAAAGAAACATTCGTTTTTAGTTAATTCAGGACACGCTTAATAAATAAAATCTTCAACCTAACAGTTTCCTCACCAGTGAAAAAAAAAAACGAACAGTTTGATGTTCCAAGTCTCCAAATTCACATATAATTTCTTATCTTAAAAATGTAGTACAGAACAATTTTGTTCCCAAACAATGGGATTATAGTACAACCGAGCTTAAATGCACCACAATTTATTTATCAAGGAAGAGCCTAAATGCTCAAAGCAAAATCTCACTAAACAAGACAAAAGTTCTGCTAAGAATGAAACAGATCATCTCAGGCCTCAGCCCTTTCCACATGTCCTACTTTCAGTATCTGAAATCTGAATCATCATATTTTATATTGATGAGCTTGCCTTCAGAGTGTTTCCAATGTCAATAACAAACCGATATTTCACATCTGCTTTGAGAAGGCGCTCCATTGCAGTGTTCACATAATCCATTGGAATCACCTCAATCTCAGGTTTCACATCATGTTTGGCAGCAAAATCAATCATTTCTTGTGTCTCCTTAATCCCTCCAATCATACTGCCAGCAATTGTCTTTCTCCCTGAAAAATTGTGGATCATTAGTAAGCTCCAAAACTTAATATTCTGCAGCAAATAAAAATAGAATGGAGAACTCTCCACATATGGCGAGTCTGATAGGGCTCTTTGCTAAAAAGATGCAACGATGACATTATTTGCTATATGCTTACCTCCAAGTAAAGAGAACACTGGCACCTCCAGAGGCTTCTCTGGTGCACCAACCATGACAAGTTTGCCATGAGGCTTCAACAGACTAATCAGAGGCAAGAGAGGATGGACAGCTGAAACAGTGTCAATGATACCATCAAAGGTTCCCATTACAGCCTGCATAGTGAAAGATCATTAGAATTTGATAATTGATTTATCTATTTCTCACAAATGCTACTATTCACAGCAAACAACAACAACAACAATAAAAGCCTTATCCAACTAAATGCGGTAGGCCAGAGGATTACACTACTCAATCAAAAACCAAATTATGAGGGAGTTACTATTTACAGCAAAGAATCAAAATTATAAACGCACCTTCATCTGATCTTGTTCACGGCTAACCACAAATGAGTCAGCTCCTAACTTTTCAATTGCCTCAGTCTTCTTGTTAGGAGATGTACTAATCACAGTGACCTTAGCTCCAAGGGCTTTGGCAAACTTCACAGCCATGTGGCCTAGCCCACCAAGACCAACCACACCCACATGAAGACCAGGCTTGTCAAGTCCATAATATTTCAAAGGGCTATACACTGTGATCCCAGCACATAGGAGAGGTGCAGCAGCTTCAAGTGGTAGGTTATCCGGAATGCGGATCACAAAGTCTTCATCCGAAACCATCAAGTCAGAATAGCCTCCATATGTGATGGTGCCATCAACATTCTTGGCAGCATATGTCAGAATCATTTTGGGGCAGTAATTCTCAAGATTATCAGCACAGCTTTGGCATGAGCGGCAGGAGTTAACCATGCATCCCACACCAACTCTGTCTCCAACTTTGAACTTTTGCACCTTGCTACCCACCTCTGTCACCACACCAGCAATCTCATGCCTGTACATAACATAAATTAAAATGAAATGAATTACTCATACAAATCACTTCCAAAAATTTTAATTGAAAATCAGAAGCATAACTATAATTGTGAGAGTGAACAACTTGGGCAATCAGACTTCAAAATAATTCCATGCACCTCAAAAAGCATATTATTTTTTCAAGTAAATTCAGGGAATCTGAATGTGTCCAATTCCTGTTTAGCACAGAGACATGATATGAAAAGTGCCATCCCAATTTTTCTATATAAATTCATCCAACTTTTTCGTCCGTCTAATTTTCACCTACTTTTTCTTCTTATCAATCCCTTATCGACCTATCACCTATCATATCTCTCACTTTTCTCGCTACTATTCATTACCTCAGAAAGAAAAGAATCGAGTCGAGTCAGACACTCTCAAGCCTTACAAACCTAGTACGCTTCAATTAGACGAAACCCGAGTAAACTTTTTACACCTCTTTTTGGGTTATCTTTATTCAGCTATGATATCATCACCAGTCAGTCACCTACTTCAAATTAGACCCATACCCAATTTTTAATTATCATGCAGTCATCATCAAAAAGCATACTAACCCAGGTACTAGTGGGTAGACGGAAGATCCCCACTCATTCTTGATCATGTGAAGATCAGAGTGACAAATTCCACAATACAGCACTTTGAATGTCACATCCTTCTCTCCTGTTTCCCTGAAAATAGCAAAAACAATAGAAATCAAATATTAATTTGGTATCACATGTCACATCATCAACAGAGAACATGAATCTTCAAAATCAACACATGATCAATCAAACCATAAAAAAAATAAGATCAAAGAATCTTGGGGGCAAAACCAGTACATGCATCGATCACATTTCGAATAAGGGGGAGAGATGAATAGTGAAGAAGAAGAAGAACCTTCTGGAGAATTTGAAAGGGGAGAGAACACCAGATGAGTCCCGTGCTGCCCAGCCGAAAGCTTTCTTGGGGTGTTCCATCTCTGGTTGTGACGCCATTGCAAAGAGAGAAGAAGAAGAAGAGAAGCGAGCGTTGCGTTGTTGTGTAAGAATGAATGTGACAATGCTCCTCTTATCATGTGGTATTTGTAGTGGCTGAGATTCCTGAGAATTAGTTTTGTCAATGGGCTTGGGCTGACTCGTGACGTAATCCATGAGCAAATAAATTGTGATTTTTTTTTTGTGATGATGATGAAATAAATGATACTCTCGCCGTTCAAAATAAAAATTGTTATTTAAAGTTGTGACACAAATAGTAAGATGATAATTATCGATAGTACGTATAATGAATAATGTTTAGTTAAAAAATCAAAATACGACTTGTGATCAGGTAGAAATGAGAGAGAAATGAGTAATACGATTTGTGATGTAATAAGAAATGCAGAAAGATAGAAAGGAAAATATGTGAAAATGAGATGAAAGACAAAGTGAGGTGCGTATGTATCATTACTCAAGAAGAAAATAGTTTTTTTTTTTAAGTCAAGAAGAATGTAATTGATAGGAAAGATTGTGGTTAATTAATAAATAAAAGATGATAAATAGGAGAAAATTTATTAAATAAGAGTATAGTTAAAACAATTAGCAAAAAATGCATTTTTTAAAAAACAATAAATATTTTGAAATAATAAAAAAGTGTCTGAACACAACAATGCGTGTGTGTGAATATTCACGCACATGCTTTTTGAGATTCCATAGGGTGTACGTGTATGGCAAGGAGTGTGTTCTCTCCCTATTCACACAAATCAAATGAGTAATCTCATTAACAATCACACGTATAAAATTATAGACATGCGATATTCATATTTACAACATGACATGATTTGGACACAAGATGAGACTCTACTAGGGGACAGATATTAATTGGGAACAAATAATCAGTTTAATTTTGACCGTTACAATTGGTAAGAATGAGTCACTTTCTTAAAAATTGTGTTGTTGATTCTCATTGTTAATATAAGTATGGTGTTGATGGATGATTTAATTTGTAGGTATCTCTATATATGATTTACTATATCTGAATTATTTTTAATTTGAAAGGTACTATATATATCTGAATAATTATGGTCCTAAATGCATGACTGTGGTACCAATAAAAAGAGGATACGTTACAGCAATAATGTTCCTGTGGGGACTGAGAAGAAATTGGGAAATAAATCTTATTAGTGAATGAGAAATCTGAGTAGAATAGACAGACAGACAGACATGTGGTCCTTATTAATGTGAGTGATTGAGAAATCTGAATAGAGAGTCACATGTTGGTAAACATAGAAGTGTTTATTTTGCCTTTTAGGCATTTTGTTTTTTGAAACTGCCTTTGACCTTGCTTAAAACATTAATTACGTGTGAAATCAAAAAAGAAAAAATCTGTCTAACATTCAAAACGTGGCGTAACTTACACCACCTGGTATAACAACGGTTCTTGCCGTTAATGGTTGCCAACAACTTAATAAACTTGAATGAAAGCCAAATTGCATGGTGTGTGTACCACTCTTGGAAAGAGACTTGAATGAAAAAGGCCAAATTGCAATTGTGGTGTGTGTATACCTCTCGATCGTTCCTGATTCTCAAGAATAGACCAACCCAATAGTTTGAAAATTTTCAATACTCGTAATAATGGATTCTGGAGACTTCTTTGTGCCATCTATAAGGCACTTGACTTGACCTACAATAAGAAATAATCAACTTTTTGGAGAAAACTTAAAATGAGTAACAGAAAATTAGAAACTACATAAACAATTAGAAAAAATTGGTAAAAATGTTTAGTGTTACTCACTTCGTTTCAGAAAGTTTGTAGTTTAAGGTTGTAGCATAAATAGTGAGTAAGAAAACAATTATTGATAGTATAATTTTACTAGATTGCTCTTATTTAATTTTACTAGTATGATGTGCAACTATTAAATTATACTTAGATACAGAAGAATATAATTAATAGATAAAAGTTGTGCTTGGTTAATATAAAAGGTGATAAGTGAGAGAAAATGTATTAAATGAGGGTATATGTGGAAAAAAATTAGCAAAAAATTCATTGACTTTCTAAAACAACAAACATTTTCGAATATTGAAAGTAGGTCAAAAACGACAAACTTTCTAGAACGGACTTTCTAGAACGGGGGAGTAATTAATAGAAGTTTCAAATGTCCTCGTATAATAGTTCAAGTGGTAGGAGTTGCAAATGAGGTGTTGAATATTCTACAAAGCAAAGTGAGGGGGGTCTTATAGAAATTGAACTTTGCTTAGGTGTATGACAATGTGGAGTGGTGTTTCTGGCTGATATGTTGCGGGAGATGAATTCTGGGGTAAGATGGAGGAACTGGATATAAAGTTGTATTGCTTCAGCAACTTTGGCAGTTTTGATAAATGGATCTCCTGATCTCCAACTGATTTTTTTATATATACAAAAGGGATCTTAAGGCAAGAAAATCCCATTTTTATTTAATATTTGCACAAATGGGATGTCTTGCATGTTAAATAAGGCTTTGGATGGCGTTCATCCTTGTGGAGCAAAAATAGGAGATGGTTTCTTTCTAAATCATTTGAAATTTGTGAATAATGCTCTACTCTTTATGGAAGTGATTTCAGGCAAGTTAAAAGGCTAGCGAATGCGGGTAAATCTTTTTGTATTTGTCTCGGGTCTTAAACCGAATTTCTTAAATCTGAATTGATTGGTATGAATGTGTCGCAAGAGCTGAATGTTAAGGCTGTTGGGTTACTAAATTTCAAAAAAGGAAAGCTACCCTTAGTGTACTTGAAATTTCCTTTAGGAGGAAACCCTCAAAGAATTGCATTCTAGAAGCAAGTGGTAAATAAAATACTGAGGACGGAACTAGGAGGATGGAGTTCAAAGTACTTGTCGTTGAGTGGAAGAACAACAAGTAGAGCGATATAAAAGGAATTGGTGAAGGAAGATGGAGAGAGAAATTGTCACACAAAAAATATTCCATCGCTAATTTTTTGGGATGGAAAAATCCCCTCTCAAAATTCCATTGCTAATTCATTTAATATCATTTACTGGTATTTTCACTATTTTGTGACGGAATAGACTTCGTGCAAATAAATTATGTTTCTAAGTTCTTAACGACATAAAACTTCTCTCCCCATATATTCTGTCACTAATTCCTTTTACATTATATTCTAGAATTTTGTGACCGATTTATTTCCGTCACTAAAAAAGAAAGTCTAAAAGGATAAAAAAATAGGCTGGCAATGGTAGTTTCTTAAAAGAAACTGTATCACCGATTTATATTGGTTACATAGTTTTAAAAAACTACACTATGATGGTAAATAGGTTTCAAAAGTATACTATGTTAAAATATTAATTTTTGTATTGGTCTTCTTAAAAACTCAAACATGTATATTTAAAAATAGAATTTTCTAACACCACGATGGACAACAAAACTCTGTGTTAGAACCTCCTTAACTCGCACAATACCTCTCCAAACATAAAAGTTTCTAATTTTTAATTTTGAAGATATAACAAAATCACTTTAGAAGCCACAAGCATAAACCCACTTTTCAAAAAAGAAAAAAACAATAACCCAAGATTCATCTTTCACATAGGCTTTCAATCAGCTTACTAAACATGACAATATTATTACTGCGCGCCCTCCTTGACCCTAGGCCCCTCTCTAGCTTTCGGTTGAGTAATATATTTAGCTTAATTTTGCTTATCAAATTTTTTTTTAGCTTAATTTGCATTTTAATTATAAATTAACATGTAAATAGTAACACAATTCTTAAGAATAAAAAGGTACGAGAGGGCTCCACCATAATGCCAAATTGCACATTAGACAGGCCGGCTTCCCCCGAGAGTGGAGCAGTATCCAATTTGACTGAAAATAATATATTCCCAGCCGTTCTATCTTTTCCTGCAAGCATTGGCCCCATATATACAGTTTGATATCCATTAACAATAGACTTTCAAAAAAAAAATCCATTAACAATAGGTCACCAAGTACGTCAAACATGTCTCAAAACACATTAAGACATAGTCACCAAGTACGTCACAAGATAACATACACATCACTTATAAATAGCTCTTCTTCTTCATCAGCTCCAGCATCTTCATATTCTCTAGTATCAGTCAACATATATATAATTAACCAAACCAAGAGACACTCGATCAACCTGAAGAATAGATATTGAGATTAATGGCGACACAACAACCAGAATTTGAGCATCCTAAGAAGGCATTCGGATGGGCAGCTAGAGACACTTCCGGTCTTCTCTCCCCTTTCAATTTCTCCAGAAGGTAATTTATTCACTCACTCACATTTTGTTAAATGACTCACACTCACATACTATAATAATCACTAGCATATGTTAACTTTAATTTAATTTTTGCAGGGAAACAGGGGAGAAGGACGTGGCATTCAAAGTGTTGTATTGTGGGATATGCCACTCGGACCTCCACATCGTGGAGAATGATTTTGGCATGTCCACTTATCCACTAGTTCCAGGGTATATATATCATTATGCTATCCACTTTTATTTTTATACATATTTTTTAAAATGTGATAGCTAGTGACGGATCCAAAAATTTCATGGACGGATTCGATTTTTTCATTGTAATTGATGTAAGGAATTTAATACAGGCATGAGATTGTTGGTGTGGTGACAGAGGTGGGAAGCAGAGTTCACAAGTTCAAAGTTGGGGACAAAGTGGGTGTGGGATGCTTGATTGATTCATGCCACTCATGTCAAAACTGTGTTGAAAATCTTGAGAATTATTGCCCACAACTTATTCTTTCTCAAGGTGGTGCCAAACATAAAGACGGTACCACCACATATGGAGGCTACTCTGATTCAATGATTGCCGATGAGCACTTTGTGATTGGCATTCCTGATGAATTCCCTCTTGATGCTGCTGCACCACTCCTCTGTGCTGGAATCACAGTGTATAGCCCTTTGAAATATTTTGGACTTGACAAACCTGGTCTTCATATAGGTGTGGTTGGTCTTGGTGGATTAGGCCATTTGGCTGTCAAGTTTGCCAAAGCTTTTGGGGCTAATGTCACAGTAATCAGTACATCACCTAATAAACAGAAAGAAGCACTTGAGAATTTGGGAGTTGATTCATTTCTGATTAGCCATGACCAAGATCAGCTGCAGGTATGTACAAGTCATTTGAGCTACTGTGAACTATTGACAATGTGACAATCAATCAACAATTTTCTTCATTTTGTATATATAGGCTGCAATTGGCACTTTGGATGGCATTATTGACACAGTTTCTGCAAGTCATTCTCTGTTACCTCTGATTGGTTTACTGAAATCGCATGGAAAACTTATAATGGTTGGTTTACCAGACAAGACTCTGGAGCTTCCATTGATTCCTTTAATTAAGGGTAAGCTCTAGTGCAAATGTGCAATATGCATGCATATGATATGAGAAAATTAACTTGCATCAACAATTTGTATGCTTACAAGTGTTTTACATCTATTGGCAGGGAGAAAGATAATAGCTGGGAGTATGATTGGAGGAATAAAGGAGACACAAGAAATGATGGAGTTTGCTGCAGAACACAATGTAAAACCTGACATTGAGGTCATACCAATTGATTATGTCAACAAAGCTATGGAGCGCCTCCACAAAGCAGATGTGAAATATCGTTTTGTGATTGACATTGGAAACTCGCTAAAGCCAAGCTTTTAAATTTGACAGATGTTTTTTTTTCTTCTTAAACATAGAATAAAGGCTTTTGGCTGTGGTTATGGTCTGCAGTTGAAAATGATTGGGATTCTAATTGTGTTGTTTATATAGGTTATTGGACTGAGGATAGGTGATTCTCTAGTTATCTTGGCCTTTGTTTATCAATAAATTTTGTTTGCTTATAGGTTCTGTAAAAAAAATGATTGCTTAGATATATACTATATTTGGTCAAATTCGAGTTTGGATAAACTTCTTTGTCTCACACACTCAACATGAGAGCTATAGTTCCCTACTTCCCTTTCCTTTATCCATCTTGAGCAAAGTGATGAACTGATGATAACCCCCACAATGGCTAATAGTGCATGACAGCAAACTAATCATATGGATCTGTTGCAACCAAGCCCAACATGCCGGAGCCCACTAGACCAAAACAACCAAAGACACTAATGCATTTACCGTTACATAAAAGAATCTTCGACCCAAAAAAAGACCAGTAACACTTTGAAAAAAAAAAACTATTATATCAATTTTGTATTTTTTTTCCAATTTTTCTAGTATTTATTTTAAGAAATAAGATAATAGTATATAAAATAATTTTATATCATAACTTAATTAAGCAAACACATATTTGTAAAATCAATTAAAATTTTAATTTAGACAAGAAAGTTGATTTCTTGTTACCAATATCATTAACTTTTTTCAGTAGGCTCACCCTTTAGAAGTGGCAATCGCGTGGGGGGGGTACGGTGGGCTATGCCTCCCCTCTCCCTATTTCTACACCTCTTAATCTTGTATATCCACGTCCTCATCCCTAATTCCCTTGATGAGGTGAATTTTTACCAATCCACCTCACCATGAGTCACCACCAAAACTTCAAAAAGAAATTAAGTATATAAAATACATAAATTTATGAATATATAATTTCATAAATTTAAAGACCGCAATATAATATTTAATAACAAAAAAATATGTGAACTTTTCACCTTGTAAGTTGTAACCGTTAAAATCACCATAAAAATTGGCGTTGTAATTCTGAATAGTTCATATATCAACATCATATATGCTATAATGAATAGTCATATTTTATCTAACACAGTTAAAAATACAATATAAAATTATTTATCGACCAGATTAAACATTGATATAATTGGTTCTCCACAAAAACACTACCCTAGATGTGTTGTTTGGACAAAACAAGTGAATAATTGTATGACAACGTGAGCAGCAAGGAAGTAGAGGACAGTGTTGAATGTGGCAGGGAAATAAGCAAAGCTTGAGAGTTGAGAGAGGTGAAATTAAGATGGGAGGGAGAAACTATTCAATAACAAGGAGTCAAGGACAGAGCAAGCATGCTTATCGATCTTCACTATATTTTATTTTTGAATTATAATTTAATTTGTGATTTTAAAGACGGCTTCAGCTAGCACCAGTATCATCAAGTTGACAGTGGAGCTTGCTGCAGATCACTGATGCAGGCACGGTATGTAGCTGTCTAGCTACTAGAATCAAACATCGAACAGAGAGGAAAATAAAGGACAAAACTTAAATAGGCATTTAGCCTTTTACTACTATATTATAAATATACGGATTAATTTTTTGACATTCAGATTCAGTCAACCCATGTTTCATATCAGAAATGAAAGCGATTGCTCATTTGACGAACCTTAACACTTGGCGTAGGAAAGTATGCTTCTAGATCTTGTCGTTAACATTTATTTCCATCGATCAAATAAATGAAGTAGTAATCTTTATTGCTGCTTTTTTCTTTTCCTTTATGCATTTATTTATATAGAAGTTAGTGAGTAGTAAAGCTAGATTGAGAAAAAAAAATATGAATAATGCGGAAAAAAAAATTAATTACTAAAAAGGGGTAAAAAAAAATCGAATTTACAGGAATAGTGTGTTTTTTGCCAGCTGGGAGCTTGTGTGGCAAGGGGGTGGGATTCGCTCCACCCAACACGAATCTAAAGCACTGAATTCGCCCCACATAAAACGCATGCATATGGATTCGCCCTATATGAAACGAATTCCATGTGCCAGATTCAGTGAGATTCATTCGTTTCCCAAGGTGGGATCTGATTCCTTGGCTTTGCAGTACATGACAGGGATGCGCTTGGTATGAGGCGAATCCTTTACAAACATCATTCGTTTTCTTTGAGGCGAATTTTCTCTGACGGATTGATGATGCCTTGCATGCGTTTTATGTGGGGCGAATTCAATGCTTTGAATTCGCGTTGGGTGGAGCGAATCTCACCCTCTTGCCACACAAGCTCACAGCTGGCCAAAAACACATCATTCCTGTAAATACCATTTTTTTACCCCTTTTTAGTAATTTTTTTTTTTTTTTGCATTATTCATATTTTTTTTTCCTAGATTGAAGGATTGTCTTAGTGTTGTTTGGTTTTTTTTTTTTGTCCTTCATTTTTCGATGTATCAATAAAATAAACAGAGATTGAAAAAAAAAATTAATCCACTTTTCTAATACTAAGATGATTGATCAGTACCCTTCATTTCATTATTTAGATTGTAAAAAATTGAGATGTAAATGTTTAAAATTGTTACAAAAGAAATCGTAATCTATAAATCAAAACAAATGGTATGAAACGCCTTAATTTAATTAAAATGGGTTCTAAAAATTGTCTTTGTGATTGAAAATATTGTTCATCAACAATAAGTGCTATTAACACTCAATTTATTATTCTTTTTTTTCAAAAAACTATAAGAAATTTCAATTGATGTGAATCACACTAAATTGAGATTTATAATTCTAGGATTGCATACTTGTTGGATGGTACTTACAGAATATTTAAAAAAAAAATTAATAGGCAAATGTTAGTGGTTAGTTGTTAGTAAGTTAGAAAATCCCTTCAAATTTCCATTCCATGATTCGAACCCTAGACATTCCCCTCCCCAACCCTTATGTCCTCTAGCTCTTACTACTTGAGCTAACCACCAGAATATTTAAAATTGAACAGAGTTTTTATCAAACAAATTCGAAACTGAATCGATGGTAACCTTATAAGGATTATCCAACGTAACCTTTCTTTGTTTTGTTGAAATGGATTCCGAGATGAAACTTTGCTTGCCCGCGAACAGTATTGGCTCGTCACCAACTTAGATAGCAGGTTGAGTTAGGTTGGTTATGTTTTTCATGTCCTTAACATGAACCGATCAACTCAAACAGTAATATGTTGGTGGTTAAGGTCGAGAAGTCGAGTTATGATTAAAATATAAAAAAAATTAGCAAAAATGAAGGATAAAAAAACATGAAAATTAATAAGGGGAATTTGCCAACAGGGGGAAGAAAAAGAAGCTCAAGAGCAAAGGTCGCAAAGAAAGCAAAGATGCACAAGATGTGATGATGATGAGAGGAAGGATGCCACAATCCATGACGAGAGGAAGGTCCATGATAATGAGAGGCCACAACAAGGACCAAACCAAAGATGGAATTACGAGGAAGCTGCATGAAACGATGGTCGATCGATATAAAGCCACGGTGGAGGGGAGCGGAAGGGGAAGCACAGCTGGCAAGGTGGAGAAAATGGGAAGTTAGATAAATAGTTGCAGAAGAATGCAAAGATATAAGTGAGTCTAGGTCAAGCCATAGTCATATTCAGTGACGGATCCAGAAATTTGATGATATGATGGCAATATTTACATATAAATTTGTGTAATTTTTTTTAATATATACTATTAGACGTGAGTGCATTTTTTACCAAAGGGAACACAAGTAAGGACATTTTTTACCAAATAAGTCATTAAAAACCACATACTTTTACTACTCAAGTGAGAACATTTAAAAATGTAGAATATAAGTAAGGGCATTTAGCAATGTGAAACGCAAGTGAGAACATTTTTTACTAAAAGAACCATAAAAAAAGGGTTAATCGTCTACTTGGCCCCTGTATTTGTCTCGCCGTCTGAAATCAGTCCCTCCCCGGAAAATTTACAAATCCGGGTCCTCACGTTTGCAATAAGTCTGGAGCAGGCCCTCGCCGGAGCCCGGATCTTCGGCGAGTGATGAATGGGCACGCTGACTGGATAAATGAGGCTGACGTGGCAAGGAAAAAAAATAAAATTAAAATACAAATACAAATCAGTTTTAATTAATGAAAATTTCCTAATTAACCCTAACATCTAACTAATCCTAATCAAAGTCCAAAAACTAATATCTTTAATATAATCTGATTCCCCCCAAATTAATCTACAATTTCCCCCTCAAATAACCCAGAATCCCAAGATTGAACCCTAATTCAATCTCTTTCTCTTGCTCTTCAACATCCTTCTCTTGCTCCATGCTCCATTGACATCAAGCTCACTCCCAGATTGTAGAGCTTCTTTTATTCAACCTCTTTCTCTTGCTCCATTGACATCAAGCTCACTCCCTGAATCGATTGCATTGCTCTGTGGTTTGCGACTTTGTAATCGAAGGGTGAACACGCGTTTGAACTGAGGTAAGTCTCATTTATGCATCTTTGAACACGTGTTTGAGTGGAATTGCATGGGGTTTTTATGGGGTTTCTTTTTCTGCCAGTCGATGGGTTTTATGGGGTTTCTTTTCCTGGTTGCTATTTTGGGTCATTGTTTGTCTGAACAATGTTTGTTTCAGGGATGGGGTTTACTTTGTCTGTACGACATGGTGGGTGCTTTGGGACTGCTCCTTGTTGGCATTACTTTGGTGATGGTAAGAGTGATGTAAGTGGTTTGGATGAGGATAGATGGTCCTTCTTTGACATTGTGGCTATTGTCGAGAGAATGGGTTACAAAGACTTTAATTTATGGTGGGTAACTGCTGAGGATGCTGCTGCAAATGTATTCAGGAGGTACAGGACTGATGAGGATGCTATGGAATTGGCTAAGTATGCTGTCAGTAATGGTCACAAAGCTTTGCTATTTGTTGAGACAAAAGGGGGGGAATTACCTTGTGTTGTGATCAAGGAAAAGGAGAAGAAAATTGCAAAGAAGAAAGTGCAACAAGGAAAAGCCAAGTCTGTTAGGAAGTCACATCGCCTGCAAGCAGTAGTGAGGAAGAGGAACAATGAGGGCCAAACCTGCACTATTGTTCTATCTGATGATGACATGGAAGGAGTTCAAATTGGCTCTACAGAGGATGTTTCTGGGATTGAAGCTTTGCCTGCTCACAATTCTGATTTGCCTGAGGTTGAATTTGTTGATGTTCAGAACTCTGATGTGCCTGAAATTGAAGTAGAAGTTGTTCATGTTCCTGTACCCAATGTTGATGTGGTTGAGAGTGAAGTTGTTCATGCAAACAATGCTGATGTGGCCTACCAAGAGGGAGAAAAGTCTGAGAGTGATGCTTCTGAACAAACCATTAGGCTTGAGGACAGTGATGAAGAAAGGGACCTTGGCATTGAGGATGGATTTCCAAATTCAGCTTTTGTTGAGGCAGAGACACTATTGAATGACCATATCAACCAAATGTTGCATGATGGTGCTGGTGATAAGGGGGATGACCCAGATTTTGAAGGAGGTTATGAGAGTGAGGAGCTTGAGAGTGTTCCAAGTGATAGTGATCATAAAGAGATTCCTAGGAGGAAGTTTCCAAGGTTCAAAGAAGAGGAATTAAATGCAGATTTCAAATTCAAACTAGGCATGGGCTTTTTTTCACTTGAACAGTTCAAAAATGCTCTAATTGATTATGTTGTTACCAATGGTAGGCAATTTAGATTCAAGAAAAATGACAGCAAGAGGTGTAGGGTGGTATGCAGAACTGAAGACTGTCCATTTGTTATATTATGTAGTAAGGTTGGGAACAATGAGACTTATAGAATCAAGACACTTGTTGAAGAACACACATGTGCTAGGGTGTTTGACAATAAGTCTGCAAGTGTTGCATGGGTGAAGAAGAAGTTGTTGAACAAGGTGAGGATATCAAATAAAATCAGCACAAATGAGATTGTAGATGACTTCAGAGTCAATCTTGGGACTGGAATTACAAGATATAAAGCATGGAAAGCTAAGAAGTTGGCCACTGAAGAGGTTGATGGAGCTACTGACTTGCAATACACTCTCTTGTGGAGATTTAGAAATGAGCTGAGAAGAAGGGCAGCAGGTTACACATGCAAGATGAATTTTGAAACTCCAAGGACTACTTTGCATCCTAGATTCAGCAGATTTTATATGTGTTTGGAAGGATGTAAGAGAGGGTTTTTTGGTGGGTGTAGACCATTCATTGGATTGGATGGATGCCATTTGAAGACCAAGCATGGAGGGATTCTTTTGTCTGCAGTTGCTAGAGATGCTAATGACCAGTACTTCCCCCTTGCCTTTGGTGTGGTTGAATAAGAAAACAAAGACAGTTGGATGTGGTTTATGGAGTTATTGATGGGTGACATAGACCCTACTAGATCATCTAGATGGGTCTTTATCAGTGATCAACAAAAGGTACAATTGAACCATCTTCAACATTTTCTATGTCTTGTATTGTGTGTAATTCATATGCATATTGTTCAGCTTCTATGCTTGTTTTTTTCCTCAGGGTTTGATGGAGGTATTCAAAGAAGACATGCTCCAAGGTGTTGATCACAGGCTGTGTGTGAGGCATCTATATGCAAATATGAAGAACAAGTTTGGTGGTGGAGTGCTTCTTAGGAACTTGATGTTGGCAGCATCCAAAGCTACCTATAAAGAAGCTTGGAGGGCTAAAATGCAGTTGATTAAGGAGAGCAATGCTCTTGCCTATGAATGGTTGATGGACAAACCTACATCATCATGGTGCAGACATGCATTTACCTTCTATGCAAGGTGTGATGTTATTATGAATAACCTATCTGAGTCCTTCAATGTAGCTATCATGATGGCCAGAGACAAACCTATCTTAACTATGATGGAGTGGATTAGAACATATGTGATGGGGAGATTTCCACTGATGATGGACAAGCTCAGGAAGCACACTGGACAGATTATGCCAAGGCCCTTAAAGAGAATGACATTTGAAGTTGATAAGAGTAAGAATTGGATCCCTAAGGTCGTGGGTGATGCCATTTATGAAGTTCGCCATTCTCACCATTTGGAGAGGCATGTTGTTAACTTGAATACCAAGAGATGTTGCTGCAATTTTTGGGAGCTCAATGGCTTTCCATGAAGACATGCAGTTTGTGCAATTAATTTCCACCATCATGATCCTAAGGATTATGTTGAAGATTGTTATAAGAGAGCTGCTTTCAAGGCTACCTATGAAAACATTATCACACCACTGCCTGGCCCTGACCAGTGGATTGTGACACCAAATGACCCTGTCTGCATTATGCCACCATTGTATAAAAGAGGTGCAGGGAGGCCCAAGAAATTGAGAAGGAGGGATCCTTATGATGATCCTAATCCAAATAAACTGAAGAGGGGGGAGCATTTGTAAAATGTAGCAAGTGCAAGCAGTTTGAGCACAATAAAAAAGGATGCAATAATGAAGCTGTTGATGAGGGAGATGATGATGAAGAGGCAGAAATAGAGGGATTAATGAAAACATTTGGAGAAGCAATTGCTACAGAGCAAGATGTAGCAGGAACAGGAATTGATGAACTTGCATCTGGAACAGATGAGCCTGCAGCTCATAAGAAGAAAGAAAGGGTAATTCATGTTACTAATTCCTATTACTTTGACTCTCTTCACCATGTCACTCTAAATCATATTCTGTTGTGACTATTGTTGTATGTTGTTTTTTTACAGAAAAGAGGTTTTAGGAAATGCAGTAAATGCAAAAAATATGGTCACTACAAAAACAGTTGCAAGAACATCCCACAGGTCCAAAACACTTCTCTGCCAGGAATTGTTATAAGGGAACCTGTCAATCCTACTGCCCCTACCACACTGCCTGTCAATTCTGGAAAACAGGTAATGTTATATCCCTATATCTATGCAATTGTCCTAAACAAATGTTCTCAAAATAAACAAACCTTGTTCCATGTTTTCAGAAAAGAAAAAAAAGTTGTATATGCACCCAGATCTGAGAAGGGAACACACACCAAAAGCAACTATTATTCTGGAATCACTTTTTATGGAGGTGCAAGCACTTCTGCCTCCAATTATCAAGGTCAGATGGAGAATCGTGCTGGAAACACAGATCCAAGCAGAGTAGCAGTAGCAGACCAAGAGATCCACATGCCCATAGAAGAAGAGGCTATGCTTGATGGAGATGCTCTACCTACACAGTGTAGTGTTGTTGTTGACAAAGCCCTAGGATGAAGGGATAGCTTTAGCATAGTGGAAAAAAAGCAAGGAATCTTAGCAGAATATGGACCACATGGCCACTAGGGTCGAATTTTTTGTAATATTTATGGGGGTGGAGATTATGGACCACAGACTATGTCCACTTATATTTTTATAAGTGTTTTTTGTTGGAACCTTGTTTTACATGTAATCTCAGATTTGTCCAAACAATGAGCAGTGTTATTTTGTTCAATCTATGTCATTTGAATTCAGTAATTGCCAATGTCCCTACTTATTATCATGTTACCTAAATTGTTTGAATGAACAGTGTCAATTATATTCATGAGCAATGTGTTTGGTGAATAAAGTACGAAGTCATATTGAGAAATAAATGACACAACAACTCTTGTTCAATTTCATTAAGATCAATTCAGGATACATCAATAAGGACAGAACTGCTAACAACATGAAATCTCTAACACTCTTCAACCACCACTCAACAACCACTCAAAACAATATACAATTCAAACCCTCCCCCTACATAAACACCACACTGTGACTATACAACACATCAAAGCAATCAAACATGCAAGATTCTTGTGAACATGCGGCACAGAGTTGGTGTTGGATGAATTGCCAATCTCAGAACTCATAGTCTCAGCCTGTACCTCTACATGTGGTTATCTTCCCTTAACTAGATCATCAATCCAATAGAAAAAGTCACATGTTCCTGGAATCTGAAGAAGCAAAGAGAGAAGATTTAAGAAAAAAGTCACATGTGCCTGGAAATTACATAATAGACATTCATCTTACCTGCCAATTTCTGCATCTAAGGAATCTCCTATCTTGGTTCTCACGAGTACCAGCAGTGTATAGCATTAGGGGAACTCCACATTGACATTTTGCCCTTGCACCTGCACTTCTTTGCCTGGAACGACAGGAGGATGCAGATGAAGCATTCATGACGAAAAACCGAAGGAGATCGAGATGAAGGACAACAGAAGAGGGGAAAGACGAAGGAGATCGATGAGAACGAAACAAAGCTAGGCGATTCGAGTCCAGGGAAGGAGATGGATGGGATAAAGGAAATCGAAGAGAGAATGGGGTGGGGAAGACAGGTTCGAGTCTAGGGAATTTGGGGATATCAGGAACCCTAAATTCATGTGAGAAGATTGGGAAATTTGGGGGATTATACAAATAGATATTAGTTTTTGGACTTTGATTAGGATTAGTTAGATGTTAGGGTTAATTAGGAAATTTTTATTAATTAAAACTGATTTGTATTTTTATTTTATTTTTTTTTCCTTGCCACGTCAGCCTCATTTATCCAGTCAGCGTGCCCATTCATCACTCGCCGGAGCTCCGGTGAGGGCCTGCTCCAGACTTATTGCAAACGTGAGGACCCAGATTTGTAAATTTTTCGGGGAGGGACTGATTTCAGACGGCAAGACAAAGACAGAGGCCAAGTAGACGATTAACCCTTAAAAAAATCACATATTTTTACTACTCAATTTTTTTTCTAATGATTTTTTAAAAAATAAGTGAGGGCACATGCCCTCATGGTGGTGCACTTAGATCCGTCCCTCGTCGTATTGACTTATAGTATATCCACCACAAGAAAACACTTGATTTTTTTTACCAGTGGTGATTGTCGGTAATTAAGAAATCTATCTGATGACTTAGCCATAAGTAAGTCATTTTCTCTGAGAACTTTCTTTACTAATTGTCCTTAATTGTTGGTATACGAAATTTATGCGTGCAACCTGCCGCACATCGTTCTGTCGGTACACTGGTGCGAACCTTATTTTTAGTAATAAAATTGATCGTCCAATTATGGGATTTAGGTTTGGCACCCCACCTATTGGGTTTGGCACCCCACTTTATTCAATACGGGAATTAAATTTCCGTTTTCAAAACGGAATTTAAAATTCTGATTTTTTTTATATGTAATGAATGGTTGAAAATGTGCCACATATGCTAAAACACAGAACGGTTTTTTAATTTCCGTTTTTTTCGTATTAAATTCGGAATTTTAATTCCAGTTTTTAATAAAGTGAGGTGCGAAACTCAATAAGTGGGGTGCCAAACCTAATTCCCTCCAATTATCGATGGCCTAAACCGCAAACATTTTATAAATAGTTAAATACTATATATTAGTAGATCTCCAAGTTAGATCTACTATTTAACCTGGACGAGAGTAATAAATTTAGAGGCCCTCAAGTAACCAGCAAACAACTATAACTTATCATTAGGTTTGCACTCTTAACCAAATATTTTTACTTCACGTAAATAAAGTGTATATATATTGTGTGCAACTATTCCAAAAAACAAGCAGCTTGGCTTTGTGGTAGCCATGCTACCTTGCTACAAGGTTTGTCAAGGCTCAATTTAGCACAATATCGACCCGGTCGAACCATGTGGTTTTTCCCACTAAAATTAAGTTTAGCCGATTATGGGATTCATATCAAGTTTAACTGGTTTAACATCATGTTTGATCGATCCAACTTAAACCGGTCGGACCATCGGTAATAAGTAATAACTAATAACTATGCTACTAATTAAGCCATTCACTTATCAACACTGAGGACTATAATTTCAACGATATATGAGTCATGAGGTGGAATACCACAGCGGTGAGTGGTGACGGATAAATAGAAGTGGTAGTGGACTGAACCAACCTAACCATTTGGCTAACGGGCTGAACAGGTCAATCTAGATAGTCTCTTTTTTAAACAAATCTATTTTTAACAAGTTTACATAAACCCATGGGCTGGCTCGTATATATACTTTAAGTTTAATTTTGATGCGTTGTAAAAAAACGAAATTTTGCATATGCGTACAAAATAAATCTATAATTTTTATATAACAAATACTTGAATTAAATGTCTATATTTTTTCATATAAAAAATATTTTTTTAAAAAAATATTTTTCTTATTTTTATATTGGTGGACGTGTTATCTTGCTAATTACAAGTTTCACAAACCAACTTGTGCAAACTCACAATTAAATATTAATGGATTATGTATTTTTGGGCCGACATAATAATGTCAAATCATTAATGAACATCGTAGGCAAAATTATACTTTTGGTTTATCTTTCCGATGTACCAAAAAAAAAATTATATTTTTGGTTTTTATATCGGAAATGTGTGATTTTGTTTCCTATAGTTTTAATTGCTCAAACCAAATTTATCTACTTTTAATTATTTAACATTTTTCATCCAAATGTTGATTTTTCATCAAATAGCTAAGGAAGAAAGTTGATGATGATTTTTTTTTAAAAAAAATCATTGAATTGATACATATAAATAAGTAACGTAAGAAAAAAAAAACACTTAAGAAAACTATGAACATTAAACGAAGGATAGCTGGTGAGATGTAACGTTTGAGACTTTGAGGAAATCTTGTTGTTATGTAATGTATGTCATGACGTTTGGTTTCACGGGAATCCAGCCACCCCTCTCAGTCACGTGTTCCCTCTCTTCTTCTCTCTCTCAGCTGGACCTGGCTGTTTTTCAGCGTGCTATAGAACTAGTAACTCTATCTATGGCGTTGCATCGCACGTTTCTTCACAACCGTACCACACAACCTTTGGTCGGTGGTTCCATGATGATGTCTTTGTTTGCCTGCTAACTAGCTGTAAACTCCATACTTGTAACCAGAATATATGCCAAGAGTCTATAGTAACTGTTTCTGCAGTTGTTCATATATTATTTCATTGTCAAAACTTAAAACTATCAAATTAGTGACTGATTAACTGCATTGTAAAAGAGTAGTAATTAATCTCTAAGTAAAATATCTTCTCTTTTTTGTTTTGTATTGCACGTTAGTCTATAGAACTCCTGGTTCCCAGAAAGGTATTCCATTCTATCAACTAAGCTACAACAAGACAAACAGGTAAATGGTTGATCACGACCGTTAAAGTCCTGTTATAGATTGGGCATCTTTGCAGTTATTAGGGTTCTCACAATTGTACTTCCTTCCTCATGTCAGACTCAAATATGTCAAGCTAGCAGACTGCCCGGATTCAAATTAAATTACTTTCATTCATTCATCTCTCTCATCTTCTTTTTTTCTTTTTCTAATAGATGTGGAGCTAGCAAAAGAAATTAAGGTGTCTGTGTGGTCAATTCTTTTGGTACTTTGTATGTTTTTTCAACTTTAAAATAAAATAAACTGATAAATCTTCATCTGGGTCTATGAGTTCAATAAATTAATTAATCAAACTTTCCACTTGTAACAGAACATAACTTTTCAAGAGCTTGTACTGCTTTTGCTCAATATGGTGTTCAATTAAATGGCATATAGCAAAGTGTTGTGGTAGGTACTGCATGCGGGCCATATATATGCACATATATATGCACATATATATTATTGATAATCGAGCCAAAATACACAATCAGTTAACTGGAATTAACTCAAGCTAATCATGTTAAATAAGCTATAGATTAGAGGGATAAGAAAATGTCCCACATGTGAGCTTTGATTTGGGGATTTTGGTTTTCTTAAGCAAGTGGTATCCTATTATAAGATAATCATGTTCGAGTCGAGTATGACCTCTATGTATTACAAATTTTTCTCTAATAAATATTTAACACAACTGCAATTTCGGAGGGACTCCAACCTGAGACCCTTATTTTATTTAGAAGATCGAAATTGGTTTCAGTTGATCTGCTTGTGTGATTGTGATTTGGGGATCTTTAAGTGAGGTGCAGTTAATCTTTGGTTCAACAGGGACGTTTCAAAGAGATAAATAGACAAGCTGTTGGCATGCAGTGTACAGAGCACCCAGTGCTGTTGTACTAGTGCTGTCTTTGTGTTTCCCTTTTACTGACTTGGCTCTTCTCCCTCCTATCTACCATCCTCTCTAATTCTATTGCTACTGATTTGGCTCACTCGTTGTTATAGCTGGTTCCAATTGTAGCTCATATTCTATTGTTATATTATACTGTAGCTCATGTACCATCTTAATTGTCAATTCCTTTACTTTTCATTCTTTCAGCATACCCTCATCTTTGTGTTTGTTGCCTCCTTTTTTTATCACTTTAACGATAGAAACAGGTAACACTGGTTTGCAGGGTGGGGTGGGGAGTGGGAGATATAATTATTGTTATATTCAAAGAGAACAAATGGAGGCAACCAATAAAAATTAACTTGAAATGAACATGCACTAATATTATTGTAAACACTAAACAGAAATAGATATACCCAAATTTTGTTCAAATATAAATAGAACTGATAAGGTACTTTCATTGGATGAATCCCATCATAAAGGTGAATTTTTGGTACTTTTATGCGTGCTGGTTAAGAAAAAAATTATCTAGTAAGAGTCAAGTCATTATAAATTGAGTCCAATCAATGTTTATGGCAAAGAAACTTTACAATTATATGCAAACACGAGTGTCAAAATCCACGTATATATAACTTAAAAGAGAAATAAAGGATCTGCATGTATGACGAAAAAGTTTGTTAAACATGTCCCAGCTGAGAAAGGAAAGTTACATTTAGTAAAAACTCAACACAAAGGAATTACCCGCACTGGTTTATTTGCACATTTGGACTACATGATGGAACATGGGTAACTTTTTTCTTGGTGTACTAAAAGCTTGAGTAATTTTTGTCTGAATGTAGTTTGAGACCTTCACAAATGCAAACCCCTTATACACTTGTTTCATATATTGCTTATAAAAAAAACTTGTTTCATATATTGCTTATAAAAAAACTTGTTTCATAATTAGTGTAGGTTTGTTTTGGAATTACCGTGTTAACTAAATTCCAATTGAAGTGATTTTTTCCAATAAATCAATGCAAATTAGGAGGATTAGTCACTCTAAACAGAGAATCCGTGCCATAAATAGCGGTGTTAATCAACTCTGTCGATTTCAAGCAGACAAGTTTTCGACATTTCTTCCCTTGATTAAAGGGCTCAAGTGCTATATATCCACTTGTAAGAAGCCGTTTTAAAACCAATATATGTCAAAATTACATTAAATAGGTCGCTCAAAGCGCGACCCCTTCCCGGCTACTGGACCATTCCGGTGCTTTGAGTACTACAGAGCCTCTTCCATCCATTGCAGCAGAGTTGTTTAATGGGCAGGGCAATTCTTTAAATCAAACGTTGAATGATCTCGATTCTTTTTTAGATATCAAAATATAAAATATAAATCGTACCAGATAGATGGATAGATCTATCATATCTCATCACACAGCTCATGTACAAAGCTTTGGCCCTATGAGATTCGGAAGTAGCTAATTTTCATTGCCAAATAATGCGTGAGAATGTCTTTTCTAAACATGATTTCGCATATTTCAAACCATCAATAGAGAAGATATAATTTGTCACGTCAAATTAAACATGAGTTGAAAAAAAATGATTTTAACATGTTATAACAGTAATTAAGTACTGATTAACTGTCTAATAGTTTTGTTATAGTTGTGGATCACCTCAGGCTCATACTGACACAACTACATTTTGGATCATCTACTCCTTCCACCCCATCCTCCAGTATATATAATAGCAACAGTTATTTTCTAAGTGACATCTGTGCCCCACTCTTTTTCTCTCTCTCTCCCTGTCTCTACATATATCTATCTCTTCCATACAATTATGTGTATAGACACAGCTTTCTTTATTCTCTTAGATCTGAAAAAGACCAGTTACTCAACCTCATATGTCATTTTACTAGCTCCCAACAATCACCTTCTTTCATGAGAATCACAGGTGATGTACCCATCAACACCCTTCCAATCCTTCCATCCACATCTCTTCTTCCTCCATGCATGAAACCATTCAATTGGTGATCATCACATTCAACTTTCCCTCTGCAAAAGGAAACTGAAAACACAAGTCCCTTAATTTGCTCCAACCTCTCTCTGCCTCAACCCGACCCCCACCACTTACCATGTCACCCGAGGACACATCCCCCGCAAAGCCCGCAAAAGACAGCGACAACAACCAAGGCTCCGGCAACGGTGGTCGGAAAGCCTCCTCCACCGCAAGGCCACCGGAGCAAGGCCTCAAGTGCCCTCGCTGCGACTCACCCAACACCAAATTCTGCTACTACAACAACTACAGCCTCACGCAGCCGCGCCATTTCTGCAAAACATGCCGCAGGTACTGGACCAAAGGCGGCGCTCTCCGCAACGTCCCCATCGGCGGCGGCTGCAGGAAGAACAAGAAGGTGAAATCCTCCAGACTCTCGACTGATTCCAAGGACTCTGGCTCCTCCTCCGATCACATTGGCGGTGGCCTGAAATTCCTCCATTCTCTTTCACCTTCCATGGATTTTCAGCTCGGTGGGATGCCATTACCATTCCCTCGCCTCCAACACCACCCTCCAATCTACAACCAGTTTTCTTCCTATCTCGGCGACAGTTCCGCCCCTGCTTCTTCCGGTTTCAACCTTGACCCCTCAAACTCCCTTGCTTCTCTGAACTACCCGTTTTCCACCGCCACCGGAAACGGTTACACCGGCGCCATACAGGGCATGAGCGCGTTGAGCGTGAGCAACACACTCGCCTCTAACATTGAGTCTTTGAGCTCCATGAACCAGGACTTGCACTGGAAGCTTCAGCAGCAGCGTTTATCGATGATGTTCAGTGGAGAAAACCAGAAAGAAAACAACAGTGTTGTTACACCAGTTAATACTCTTGAGAACCAGAACCAGAACCAGAGACTTCAACCCATTTTGTTTCAGAATCTCGAGCTTTCAAGGACTGAAACTGATTTCTCCATTGGGAATTCCAGAAAAGAAGGGCAAAATGGGGATACACCAACTGAGTGGTTTTTTGGGAATTACAATAACGCTGCCTCGGTGACTCCTACACCAACCACCACTAGTAGCGGCGGCGGCGCTGGCCATGATAATGTTGGCAACTGGAGTAATGGGGTTCATGCCTGGGGTGATGTGCAGCAGCAGCAGCAGCAGCAATATAATGGTCTGCCCTAGATTAAGAGGTAGAGCTAGCTAGCTTCAATTAAAAGCTTATATTAGGAAGAAATTAATAGGCCAACTCTGCTTAGGTATATGTTAATTTAGTTACTATGTCTCCTTGTTCTTAGACTTTTGGGTTGGAAAGATCATATATGTAACAGATGGGAAAAATTAAAGACCATAGAGTTGTGTTCATAATTTCATACTCTTGTTTCATCTAGCTACATGTAAATCATTTCTCTAAATTCTTAATTTTACTAGTAGTACTAATTTGATTTGATGAATTGAATTAGGGATGATATGTGATGGGATTGTTCATGGTTTTACCATTTTTCGTCCATCAACAATATGTTATTGGGATCTGTGATGGGAATTTTTTTTTGGAGTGTAGTGATGAATTTAATTAAGAGAATTGAATGGCATATCTTTGATTTGTTTTATGTAGAGTTGATATCCAAAAGCAGTGTCACAGCGTGTCCCCCTCTATGTGTGTATCAGAGAACTGAACCTCAGGCTGTTCAGCTACTGATCAATGCGACACACAAAACACGCAGTGGCTCGCCGTAGCTTTCGCTGCTTCACCTCTTGTTAGCCCTGCAATATCAAGGCCTATAGCCCTCCCTCATAGCTCTCTTTCAATTCTCTCTCTTTCTATATAAATTAAATAATCCAAATAATGTTAATTATTGTTGCAGTGTGGAGAGTGATTTGGTGGTGTCTGAAAAAGTGGGGGTTTGAAAGTGAATTGAATGAATGAACACATACACTGTCAACGTTTGAATATGAGACATGGAAATATGGCATCTAAAGTTAGGGTTGTGTTTTTTGGTGCTTTTTTAGTGTGTTGGAGAGTGAGCCACTCTCATCCGTGCTATTTGCTACTGACCATCTACTCTCATTGCAATACTGTATCATGTACAGAGATAGCTATATAGAGAAGGAAAGCAAGCAAAGCAGCAAGCTAGCTTTTTTTCGCTTTTCTTGCTTGCTTCTCATCTTTATTCCCTCCTCACTTTCACTATTTGCGCCAAATTTTCCATACCCCACAAAATCAGAAAATATTATCATTATATTTAGTAGTATATGCTAGCTCTACTAACTTCATTTATACCTCACATTATAAAGAAAACAAGTATAGGCCTTCATTTAATCCTATATAACAACGAATAAGTATGGCTTAATTGCAGTTTTCGTCCCTGATGTATAACGCTTGTGCAATTTTGGTCCCCTTTGTTTAAAACGTGCAATTTTAATCCACCTAAGTTCTGGACGTGACAATCAAGTCCATCTGTTAGTTCTCCGTCTAATCCTTAACGCCGTTAGCTTACGTGGACAATTAAAACACCATGCCTTCAAATACATACACAACCATTAAACCCCTAACCAATGAACCATGCCTCTAAACACAAATCAAAGCTTCCTATACATAAGGCCAATCACAATAAGCAACACCACAATGACTACGCAGCATATTCCAGTACACCCAAACCAAAATTTCTCCTTCTTCTTCAAGCCTTCAACCAAAGTAAGTAACCAAGCAATCACCTTCTTCTCGCGTTGATTGAACTCACGGTCATGCCACTGAAAAAACCCACATCTTCTATTCCTTCCCTGACATATTCCAAATGAAAATTGTTGTTGGGATGAGGTAAGAATCGAGAAAAGCATCTCATTCAACCACCAAATTCAGTACCACATGCTTACCTGATACAAGCCACAGCCATAGAACCTTCGCCCTGGGTTTTCATCTGTCCACGACGTCCTCAGAGGGGTAACAACCCCACAATCGCAAACGACGACTCTTCTCCTGCCATGACCGTCGCTCGTGCTAGTCGCAGACGATGAAGCTTGGGGAACTCGTCGATGGTTGGTGTCCATTCTCCTCCGTCAATGGTTCTAGCTCTGAAGGAAGCTCTGCTCACCTATCTCTGCTTCAATCGATCGATTGATTATTAGGGTTTAGAATTGGGAAATTTGGAAGGACAAATATTTGGGTAATGTTTTTTTTACCATTGAATTTTTTTTTTAATTCACCTGTTTTATTTACATGGAGTTCTATGTGGCAGTAGGGCCAAGGCCATGTCATTAATGAGAGCCACGTGTGCTAATTTAGACGGAGAACTAACAGATGGACTTGATTGTCACGTCCAGAACTTAGGTGGATCAAAATTGCACGTTTTAAACAAAGGGGACCAAAATTGCACAAGCGTTATACATCAGGGACGAAAACTGCAATTAAGCCAATAAGTATATATGTGTTAATTGCAACATTCCTTTGGATAATAACCAAAAGGAAACTCCACTTTGGTTACAAAGTACAATTTACCCCCACAAAACTATTACCTTCTAGGTACATACATTTATTATATTCTTCATTTTCTCTATAAATGTATATATGATTAGACAACTTTTTCTTCTTTTATTTCTTCTGTTTGTACAAATGAGACAAATCTTATCTTATCAGCTACAAATAATTTTAATGTAAATTAAAATATTATGTGCATGGACGAAAAGGAAATCATTTTTTGTCAAACTATAATTAATCTTTCTTTTTGTGATCATATGTGTGTTTCTGATTCTGAGTGTGTGGATACTTGTGGGATCTATGACACATGATCAGTCACGGCAATAGAAGGAGAGAATCAGAAAAAGGAAGAGGAAAACGAAGAACATGAAGCTGCGTGCGTGATTAACGTGAGTTGGAGAGAAAATTAATTAAAGCTATATTTTTTGTTGGACTGCAGTACTGTGTGGGGCAAACCGTCATTTCACAAGTCACAAAGTGCAGGAACCTCATGACACTAGACATGAGAAAAACTGTGGTGATCTCTACTAGTTCTCATCATTCCCTTGCTTATCCTACACCGAAACGTATGGTCCCCACCACCTACCATCACTTGATCGTTTCCTCCACTAACCAACTGCATGCAATCATATGTATGACCAGAAACATAAAGGAAGGAAGACACCACATCATATATACAAAGACCAAGATTACTTTCAAGATCTTATTTCATCAAACTTTATGGAGTTATTTCAGCTTTTAATAAGATTTATTCACCCTTTTAACTTTTCTGAAGTATTGGTGCTTTAAATACTTTTCATATCAAATGGTTTCTCATAATTAATTAACCACTAAGGGCATATACATCAAGGTTTGTAGAATGATTCCATGACCCAAGAAATCTGTCCGAATGGGAAAGACCCTTGGGAGGAACAACGGAGGAACATCGCAAATCGTCAATGAAACAAAAAAGAGGCAGTGAGTTTAGCAAAAAAATTGGAATGACAATGTTAGTACTCTCGTACGTGCTGCAAATTATGGCAGATCACAACTCAATTTCACTTTGAAGAGATTTCTCAATCGTAGTAATAATAAATGCATAATGTTGGAACTAGGATGAACATCATGTATAAGGTTCAAAACAAGCTTAAAATCGTGTTGCCAACAAACATTCAGCACTTGAAGAAGGGGTAACTGAGTTTCTGTTTTACAATTTCTTTTTCATTGAACGTTAGCTTTTATCTGATATACTCATTTCTCAATCGATCAGTTTATCATCTATTTACAATGGTTTGATGCCCCTTTATGCTTTTCATAAATTTAATTTAACTTATACAAAAACTTGTAGAATGAGTGACAAAATGTAATTAAAAATGGAAATGTTAGGGCTGTTAAAATTATCTTTTCCCGTCAATTTATTTTAACTTAAGAAGTTGTCTAAATCACCTAAGATTTAAGTAAAATCGCCAAAATTAGGATAGTTTTGGGGGGCAATAATATTTTAATGGTTTTAAAAAATTCTAGCTCATGACGTCACATATCCAAGTATTATTGCATAAGTGATTTGTATTATTTGCATATGCATACAGTTACATAAAACGTATATAAATTTTCTTTACATTACTTTTATTTTCCATCCACCTTATTTCACAAGACATGGACAAAAGTACAGGAATTGAAATGATGGTGCTGGATGGCTGGTGATGAGTGATGTCGGATTTAAATGCTCTGAATGCAAACCTGGTGGCGGAAAACATGGAATAAAACAAAAAATGGTGACGGAGACGAAAGCATTATTCTCGTTTCTGGGTTGTGATGGCGGTGATAAAGACAGAAGTAGATAACAACCTAAGGACTTGGAGAAGAAGTTTCTACTTTATAGGCTCAGCATTTGACATATACGAACGTTACAATGTACAAATGTTTCCACACAAAAAATTGCTTTTACGTGTTAATTTGAGCAAATAGCTAGCATGAATCTTATCAGAGGGGAAGAAGAAGAGTGTCATGATGGTGATGCCAAACTCTGCCTTCTGGCTCACATTTCTGATTTCTCCCTTGCAAACTACGTAATAAATAATAAATTTCTGAAATATATTCAAATTAATATTTTTTTAAAGTTATTATGAAGATACTTAAAAGATTTTTTTTTAATGTAAAATAATCAATCCAAAGATACTTATAACTTTTTTTTAAAGCAAAATGGAGTGTATTTATGTAATAGTTGGGAGTGCAAAGGCTTAAATATGTTATAGGTCCCCTTTTTTAGAGGTCTTTTGGTTTAAGCCCCCAAAAGTTTTTTTTTTCTTTTTTGATATACACCCTTAAATGAAAAAATGTAAGAAGAGTGTATAAAGAAAATGGAGAAAATATTGAGAGCAAAAAAGAAATCATAATTTTTATAGATCTAAAAAAATTGAAAAATAATAGCGTACTTTAGTCCCCTACTGTCAATGAACCGTTTTAAAAAAGTTAAATCAATTAGCACAAGCTTATGTGGAATTTAAAATATAAATTTTAATTAAAATTTAATATCCACATGTGTAATAAAAAAAAAACTCTTAATCATCCTAATTATGAGTGTTTTTCATTTAAAATCCAAAAATTACTCAACCCATAAAGTCATCAACCAACCCAGAAATTCATCAGCGGCCTAGAAATCTCAACCCAAAAATTCATCAACACCGAAAAACCCGAACACATAAGTTCAAGAAAAGGAACTACAGGTAAGGTCATATAACCATCTAAGCAAGAACCCTCAGAGATAAAAAAAAAAACACGTTTAAGATAAAAAAAAAAAAAAAAAAAAAAAAAAAAAACTCAGGAAAATACACAATCTGTGACGAAGAAGCCTCGGTGAAAGGGAACCTCCACCAGGGGCCTCGTCGTGGCCTTCCCGTTCTAAATCACAAATCATCACGAGACCACCAAGACGTTGTCGTGGCTGCGCAAGAACCACCACGCGAGGACGTCGCTTCCCCTTCGATCACGACCTTTCCCTTTCTCTGTCGATCCGTTCATCGTCTCCCTATTTTAATGGACTAGGGTTCAATTGGATGGTGAGAGAGAGAGAGAGAGAGAGAGTGTGAGAGAGAGGAAGGTGAGAAATAGGAAGAGGTTATTGGATAATGGAAGATTTGTATTTGAAGAGATTGAGAATTAGGTTTCGAGAAATGAAGAGTTCTGAAAATTAGGGGTTCATTTCGAAGAGAGTGCTTTAGATTTAATTCTAAAATTTTTATTTCCATGCGTGGATGCCTTGTCTGAAGCCTTGATGACATGTCAAATAGCTACCTCAACGTCTGTTAATTGAGTCACCATGTTTTGGACGGAACCTGATCGACAGCGTAGGATGAAAGCTCACTTTTATTTTCCATTTAAGGGTGTTTACCAAACAAACAAAAATTAGAGTGGCCTAAACTAAACCAACACAAAATTAGAGGAACCTAAAACATATTTAAGCCGAGCGCAAATTACAAAGAAAATTGCACCCAAAAAGTCCAACATAACAAAACACCAAGCTAAAGCCCAAGTAAGGAAAATCCAAATAACCCAAGAAGAGCACCCACCATGCAAAACGTTGTCTCCAAAAAAAATCTAAGAACCACAACAAAGCCATATGAATAAAGAACTTAAAGAAAATCCAACGAGCAAAATTATCTACTAGCATGAAACTCCACCCATCTCAGTCGCCAAACCTAAAATAGCTTCCTCATCGGAGCCATCAAACACCAAGTCAACTACCTTCACCACTAGCCAAGCACGACGAGCTCTAGCCATATCCAGGGATAGATCATCCTCTAGACGACTGCCATAAAATATAGTCAACATCTATGGAGACGATATCAAATAATCGCTTCTATGAGAAGAAACTTCGTCGCCTGAGGCTTACAACCTCAATTTGCCTTAGAATATAAACTAGACTCAAACAATACCGCTCTTAGCCTTTGGCCAACCCTCACAAGAAACTGCTTGTACCTCTTCTTAGACCTGTCACAAGATACTAAATTACTAATAAGTAATAATTACATGACTTTATTTTACTTTATTTGCTTATAATAATATTGAAATATTTAAACTTTATATTCTCAAAAAAATTATTATATTAATTTTTAAAATTATTAACTACATTTAATTACATATCGATAAACTTGATGATTTTTTCTTTTGAATGAACTTAATGATCTTAAAGGTCAATAAAATGATTTTGATAAAAATGAAATACTCACACTTATTGTTTAGAATGAATACATTAGTTAATTACAAGTTAAAATTTGATAATTGACTAATTACTAAAGCTTATCTCTCAAATAAAAGTTCTCAACGTTAATAATTTTGGATAGAATATGATTTTCAGTCATATCACTTAAATAAAAGTTATCACCGTGAAAGCTTGAGATTGCCTCCGTTCTTACAGCACTTCAACATTAGGTTCAGTAACTATGAAAACTTTGTTATAATTATGTTTGCAAGTTTACATCCAAATTAAAGGTTAGCAATAACCTACATATTTTGGAGTATAACACAAATTTGTAGTTATAATTTGACAACTTACTCATTTCTTTAAGTTAGTAAACCCCACAAAATATATCCATATATATTAGATTTCCAAATAGAAATTTTAAATTCAACTCATGGTTTCACAATAAGTGAAGAAGGAATTATATGTAAAATTACACACAAATAATATTCAACAATATTCATCAATAATATTCGTACAAGGAGCTATTTTTCTTCTATCTAGACCAAATTTTCTTCTTAGTATCTCTTTCTTTAATTCCTTGAACCTGGTCTCTACTTGTGCTAGCTCTCTTGTGAGACAATGGAGCTTGGGTGGCAATGACTGGCTTTGTAGCAGGCCTCCCAACCCTTACTATTTTAGGTGGATCAGATTTCCTTGTGATTTTTCTATCGTATAAGGAGGATGGCATGGGACAATTGTTCTCTATTTCATTGCTTCTGAACTCTCTTTTGCTTCTTATCTGATGAGTAGAATCATTCCCTTTGAACAAAGTAGAACCTTGACTCATCTGGCGGATTGCCGAGTTTGCACTCCTTAAAATGCGAGGCTCAGTCTCACTTGGATCATCATTTGTGCAGCTTTTAGCTACATTTGGTGTAGCCTTTACTGCATCAACAGAATGTGTCTGTTGCCACTGTTGCTCTCGCTCTCTGTACCTATCCTCCAGTTCCTTCCTCTGCCATGACACAAATTGCCAAATGAAATAATAACATGATTAAAACAACACAGTCAACAGATGGCAAAGAAGATCAAAGCTCTCACAAATGTTAAAAAACATTTGTGATATAAGTTAAAATCAAATATTATGCTGTTATGAATTGATCATGGTAAGATTCTATATGTGACTGAGATCAAACAAACGGCTATTCACATGTAGTATCCAGAAGAAACAAAATTCTTCTTTTTCTTCTTTGGCTATTCACCTGTTGTTGAAGTAAGGTCTCTGAGGTCTGTTCCTGCTCTTTCAGTTTTCTCTCGAGCTCCTTGATCTGAAGAAAATGAAGCAATTAGCATAAAGAGGGATCATCTAATATATCCAGTAAGATGCACAATATTGTATTATACGACCAACATTAGCCATTGCAAACCTTTTCTTTCAGAATGGCAGACTCAGACTCAGACCCTTGCACCTGATCCCTCAGCTTCTTTTCTAGATCCCAAACCTGCTTAATGTAGGAAGAATTGACTTAACTTTTCTCTTGAACATGCTAGTTTAATAGTGATACAAAGAAGGGTTATTTTTTCTTTAATGCATGTATGAAGAAGATTGGAGGAAAAAAAGGACTAGAGAAGAGGGGAGGAATCAGTTTTCTGAAGGTAACAGACAAACCTTCTGTTGAAAACTTGCTGCCTCTGACTGCAGTTGTTCTTTCAGTTTTTTCTCTAGCTCTTTGACCTTCAGCAGAAGCAAGAGTTAAACATGAGTGTCGAATGACCCAAGATAACTATGAGTAGATGAGCCACAAAATCAAACAGCATTCTTGAATAGAAAGCAACCTTATGTTGGAGAGTACAGCAGGTTTCTTCTTTTCCCTTCAGTTTATCAGATAATTGAGAAATTTGTTTCTCTGACTGGTTTTGCACGCCTGTTTTCAACTCAATCTGGCCTTCAAGCTCTTTAATCTTTTCTTGTAGATTTCTGTGAGTATGATCCTTGCTTTTGGCCTTACTCTCCATGCCTTGCAAGCTTTCTTCTAGTTTCCGCATAGATTCGTCTTTAATTCTGCACTCACTTCGTGCCTTTTCAAGCTACGCCAGAGAGTAAAAAGGATGAAAAATTAGCTATTTATAGAGCACGGTAAAATAGAAAAAGAAAAGTTATGTGTTCCAATAAGCATACCATTGTTTTCATCTTTTGAAGTTCACCTGTATCAATTTGCTTCTTAATAGGTCCTAACTCAACGCCTCTCACTCTAGTTGCAAAATTAAGTGAGCTCATAGTCTCACCCAAATCCTGGTCAGATGGGCTTATTTGTACAAACATCAAAGTTTTAGAGTCACCTCCTGCAATATGTTATAAAAACATGCAGCGAATGTTACCAATAACCTGCAGAAACCGGATCTAACTCCTAGAAATGCACAAGAAATATAAAGAAAGCTGAACTAACTAGGCATACCTAGCGAGTCCTGAAGTAAATGTGTCAATTTAGAGTTCCTGAAACCCCCCAAAAGGAAATAGTATCATTGAAACTTATATGTATATTAAGATGCCATGGGGAAAAGGGAAGGGTGGATATACCTATATGGAATGTGATTACTTTTGGCTGCTAAAGCGGAGATAACGTCCCCAAGGGCGGAAAGAGATCGATTGATATTTTGTGCTTCCTTCAGCCGCTCCCCTTGCACTTCAGTCTTTGCAAGTCTCTCACTACCTGCCAAATCCACAAGCCAAAGCTTGCTTTTGGTACACTCGCCATTCAGCAAATTTTTAGCCCTTACCATTATACAGAGCATGCTGAAAAAGAAACAAGTAATTATTAGAAAGATAAAATCTCATTGATGTCAAGGTCCTAGACAAGAAAAGTTTCTTGCAGTCATGAAAGAGGGATAAAAATTTAAAGAGCTTCGTACCAATGAGATCGACTGCTATGCTCATTAACATTATTACTTCCAACTGCTCTAGCATTACTTCCAGTCTGCAGTACATTCCACACGTCATTTATGTTATCAACCTTGGCTTCTACAACACCAGGAACATGATGAAATCCTTCAGAGTCTTGTTTTATCTCCAACCTGATAACATTTTCAAATCATTCCAGCTGCTTCAGTTTCCTGTTCATACTAGTGCTATTATACATTCTAGTATGCTGGAAAAGCTATACCATTCCACATTAGCTCATGAATGTCTAGCATAACAAAAATTACCTTTTTGACGATTGCCCCGTAGCTAATAGGTCTCTGATCTGTTCATTATAAACCTCAAGCACACTAACAGAAATGTTGTACGAAAATGTTTCACTCCTTTCCTTACTAATTTTAAACAAGTGCTCAAGAGTCCTGTAATTAACTCCCCTATTCTGCTCTGTTCCTTCCATTGTGAATGTCTTTCCTGTTCCTGTTTGCCCATAAGCAAAGATGCAAACATTGTAGCCATCCAGCACAGAGATTACCATTGATGATGCATCAGCAAAAACATCAACTGTTAAAACAAAGCAAACACAGTTGTTTATAATACTCCCAATCGCGCTAATATTTAATATTACGAATCTCGTGCTAAATAAGAAATCAATGGTGGTCAAGCAAACTGTTAATGTGTATTTGACTTTATACATACCTTGATCATCTTTTGGTGTATAAACTCTGTCAAATCTAAATGATTTCTTGTTCGATCCACTTGTCAAAATTCCAAGGGATCCATCCTTTGCTGCATCGAAATCCACAACTGTTGTGCATCCAGCTGACATTTCAACCTTGTTCAATGGACGACACCGGCAGAAAACCCTAATGCTCCCTAGTAATCACAAAAGAAACGCGCATTAACATTTAGTGCCTTTGACTTTTAAAATACTGCTCTTCAGATAGGAAAAACATCCACTTATACTATGTAGAATAAGTAATCATGAGAACATACCTTTAGCCTCCTGAACTTCGTTGAAGAGCTTCTTTCGCTGTGCCATCTCTTCATTGTACTTTACCTTAAGATCTTCACACTGCTTAACTGCAAAAAGGAATTTTTAGTACCTTTAAGATGATTTATATGATTTTAAACCCCAAAATTAAGTGCAACTCTTCAGTCTTAATGAAACAAAATGAAGATTGAATAATTTCACTGAATCATACCCAATTCCTGAACTGCAAAAACCATCTTATTTAATTCAGGGATAGAATCAACACATGCGTGCGCTTCAAGGGAAAGTTGACAACAATCACTCTTCATCAACTGCAAAACAATAAAAAAGCAGATATTCTTAAAATGTAATTCTGAGAGAAATTACGACAAATGATATTAACTAGACATCATTCTGTCGTTTACCTTTACTTTTTCCTGTAAACTGCTAATTTCTTCTTTCCATTTCTTCTTATCAAGCTCATACCTGTTGGAAATACTCCTCAGGCTCTCAGCTTGTTTCTCCAAAGTTTGATCTGCAAAGGAAATTGACAATAAAATTAGGAATGTTTTAACCTAGGATCAAATTCATTTGAAATTGAATAAGGTGATGTCATGATGGCACTGGGATATAGGCACATCTGACTGCATTACATTGGGATATAGTCTTTATAAAACCATAAGCTACGATAGCAAATGAAATGATAAGTTGTTTAAGTTCCTATACATTTGTGTCAAATAATCTCATTAAACGAGATGAAATTAAGTTTTATAACGACTATATAATCTACAAACTGTTGATGGAAAAAAGCCCTTCAAAACACATACCAGTAGTGAGTGACCTAAATGCCACTTTGTCAAGTTCCATCTGGACTTTCTCCAATTGCTCATTTGTTGAAGTTAACGACATCCATGCCTCATAGCATTCTTTTGTCTTGAGCTCACACTGCATTGACAGCTCCCTTATCTTATTCTCATACTTTGCAGTAGATTTTGTCTGCATAACTTTCATCTGAAACATTCCCATGGAAAGCAGGAAAAATGTCATGAATCAATGATACTTAGCACTTCAAACTATCACCTATCAACTAGGTTGCAACTCTTACCTGTGATGAAGGAATTTCAATTTGTCCAGCACAGTAGTTGCATTTTATGTAATCACTTGTCACTGATGGAACTGTTAAAAAATGTTGCAGAAGTAAGTTGCTGAGTAACAGCTATACCACTGGGAAATTAGTCAAGTACAGCAAACAGACAAAAATTACCCGAAGCCTTTGCCGCTTTCCTAATGCAAATCCCACTGACAACTGGGCTTCCATTTACACTTTCAAATCTTACTAGAATTATCCCATCATCCTTCACAGACACCCTTGAATCAATCAACTGCAGTGGCTTGTTGGCTCCAACAACCGCATATATATCCAATTCAGATAGAACCTGCCATATTATTTTAATAAAAAAGAGTTGAAGCTTTTACTAGAATAAATTTTTCAAATGTAAATCCACAACAAAAAAGTATAGTTTGTGTAGAAGAACTAACCTTTTCTTCTTGGATGTACACATTGAACACCCTCATTCCTTTTGGCCCATTTGTGTTAATAATCTCCACAAAATGAAGATCAACAACATAATCTCCAGGAGGAAGATTATCAAATCTATAAGAGAAACTTCCATACCGAGCTGATTGATACATAAACGGGCAGTCTCCACCCTCCACTATTTGCTCATTGGTACGCATAATGTTGCCACCATCAAAATAGGTGTCACCTAGGAATTTTATTCCACCAGCAGCTTCATTAAAGGCAGCATCCCCTCCCGCGTTAACAAACACAACATACTCCTCCTCTGCTCGAAAAGACATGACATTAAGTTAACATTTGATCCTCCAAGTAACTACATGAAAACATACATCAAAACTCCTATCCTAATTTTTGGAAACATCATGTATTCGCCTATTCGGAGATACTTAGATTAGAGTTGCATTTCCAAACTGATTGCAATTACAATTAGGCCTAAACCAGAATTCTAAAACCCTAATTGGCACCTCACTATACAATTGCCAGCGAACAGTTTCGCGAGTGGAGGGAATAAACAGAACAACTTAAAAAGACTGAATTTTTGCTCAGAAAGAACGAAAATTGGAACTTTTTTTCATTTCTTCACTTTAGTCCTCAAAATCAAAAACCCAAATTCAGAAATTCTAACCTGCATTTTCGGATCTCGTAAACCCAGTTGGGATCAGTCTTGAACTAGGATCACAGACCATCGATTCGAACAATGATTCGTCAGCATCTTCCATCAAAGAGTCTTTATTCTCTGAAATTAGGGTTTGTGGGTCTTTGGGGAAATCGTTCGATTGGGGAAGATCCATGTATAAAGATGGAGTCTTTGTAATCAAGATGGAATTTGGAGAGGGAGTGAGTGATAAAGAGAGAGAGAGAGAGAGCTTGTTGTCGCGAGAGAAAGAAAGTTTCAGAGAATAGAGTGGTGAAGGATGAGAAAGATCATTCGAATTTGAATTTGGTTACCGTTGATAGTTTAGGAGTAACGGACTTTTTAACTTTTGCCTTTTTTTTACCTTTTCACCTAAATTTGGAAACTATTTTAGTAAATCATCAAATTTAATAAGTTAATTATATTCAAATTCTTCCACGTATTTTTTAAGTTAGAAAATTATTTATTAGTTTTAAATTTAATAATCATACATTATAATTATTGATTTTTTAATATTAATATTTCATACTTTAATAAATATATATATTTTAGGCTTAAATACTCTAAAGGTCCTTGTAATTAGAAAGGGAATCAAACCCGGTCCCTAAAATATTTTTGCATCAAATGTAATCCCTAAAAAAGTTTTTTTAATCCAATTAAATCCGAAGTGTGTCAATTGCTGATGTGTTGAAAAATTTCCCACTTACCATTTCCACGTGCTTTTATCATTTTTTTAAAAACCTGCTTAAATAATACTTCAATTGCAAAATTGTCAAACTCTAAATAATACTTCCTTGCGTAAGTTGCGTTCATCTTCAATCCTCTATCAATTCCAAAATTCTCAAACTCTAAATAATACTTCTTCTTCACTGTTCATCTCCTAATTCATCACCTCAAGGCACTTCCAGAAACACTCCAACAGAGTAGTGCCAACAGAGAGAGACACAAAGAGAGAGAGATCTGGTTGTGATACATAGATCTGGGTGCGAGACCTAAGAGACAAAGAGAGAGAGGGAGGGAGATCTGGTTGCTAGACATTGTGAGATAGCCTACAACAAACTCCCCTTTTCATTCCCCTGATTTTATGAGGCAAGCCAATACAGCACCTTCGACTACAGCACCTTCAACGAACGATTGGTTATCCACCTTCGACTAACATCACCTTCTTCAACCTTCGATGACTGTAAATGGATCATCTTCTCCTTCGTCGTTCTCCCTCGATGGCTCTCTCTCGCTCACGATGCGCCGTAGTCGTCTCCTCTCTTCTTCGTTCTCCCTCTGTGTTCTATCTTCTTCAACAAACCTAGGGTTCTATTTGGGGCTAAGATGATTAATTGGGGTTGAGATGGTAATATTAGGGATTATTATTGATTTGCAATAAAAAATATTTAATCAGGTTTTAAAAAAATGTTAAAAGCTACGTGGAAATGGTAAGTGAGAATTTTTTTTGACACATCAGCAATTGACACACTTCGGATTTAATTGAATTAAAAAAACTTTTTTAGGGACTACATTTGATGCAAATTTTTTTTAGGGACCAGGTTTGATTACCTTTCTAATTACAGGGACCTTTAGAGTATTTAAGCCAATATTTTATTATGTAAAAATATTAAATTAGGCTTTATCATCTTGCTATATTATAATTATATTATGTAAAAGTAATAATATGGGGGGACATTGGTTCAAAAATATATATATATATATATATATGGGGGGACATAATTGAATGATGGAATTGATATTGAGTAAACAGCCATTCTGGTTCTTGAATGTGTTCACTTGTGATGAAGTGGTCCTCAGCTTTTGAAAATGGGCTTTTTTCATCCCTGAATGTGTTGCCGTCGGTCAAGTTAGTCCTTGGCTCAGTTTTCCGTTAGTCCCTCAGACGGAAAACACCACATGTCACGTTTTTTTACATGTTGACATCCTAGTTGGCTCTCCAACGGTCAGAATGAAAGTTTCTAACCTGTCAATTTAGTCCTCATCATTGAATCTACATAATCACCCCCAATTCTTAACCTTGGAGCCCCAAATCAGAAACCCTAGTTCTTCAAACCTACAATTGGCTTCTTCAATTCTCTCAATCGTGAAATCACTACCTCTCGTTGTCGATTCTCATCCATTAACATGACAGTGGGCTCTAATTCTCGTGGTGGTCAGAGGTCAGGGCCGACATATCGTGAAGGTGGAAGTGCTTCTGTGAATGGCAGAGTTGTGCGCTGCAAATGTGGCGTCGAAGCAAAAGTGAGGATCTCTAGAACAAATTTGAACCCAGGTAAACCTTGGTATGGTTGTCATCTACCAAAGGTGAGTTTCTTCTCTTTCTTCTTCTTGAATGTTGATGCATGTTATATTTGTAACCCATGAACTCGTGATGAATGTTGTTTTTTTCCCAGAATCATCCTCAAAATTGCAATTATTTCCTCTGGGTTAGAGATGAAGAAGATGGAATTACAGAAGTAACTAGCTCAAGGGAGGAAGAGATCATGCAACTGAAAGCAATTTTACTGAAAAATCAAGCCATGATTGAAGAATTAAGGGTTAAGAATGAAGCTGTCATTGAAGGTATAATGGTGCTGAATCAAGCCATGATGGTGAAGAATGAGAGGGTCACACAAGAACTGAGGATGTTGAGAGTTTCTGTCTTAGGTTTAGTGTTGATGTTGGTGATAGTGTTCTTTTTGTTGCTTTATTCAGGTTCTGTTCACTTTCTAGGCAGTTAGAGGTTGAGTATGTTATGGAATGTTATGGAGAATGAGAATGTATGTAATGTTTATGAATTATACAATCCTCCTTGTTATGAATCATGCTACCATTTTAATGCAAAATGAAAATGACTGTGTTCAATCCTTGTTATCCCTGACTACTACAATCCCTGACAAAGATATACCAAATCAGGATAAATTCATTCTGCATAACATAAGTCAGGATCTTGTCATTGAAGATAATTACATAATCACACAATGACAAACATATACCAAATCAGCAAATTGACATTCAACATAAATAGATTCATTAAATAAGTCAGTTACCACAAAGTTATGGCACATTAAACAAACAACATTGTTCCCAAAATATATGAAGACCATAAAAGGCCTCCAAATGTAACCAAGACCATAAAAGGTGTCTAAATGCAACCTAGACAATAAAGGGGTTCCTTGGCAAATTACAATCCCATCATACTATGGATAGGGATATCAAAAAACAAAAAGACTTGGTTCATTAGTTGTTGTTGTTCTGCCCATTCCTTGGGAAATTGGGGGTAGGCATGAAAGTCATTTGTGCTCCATTGAAGACAGCAGGACCTGGTGGTGGTGAGCTTCTGACTTGAAATTGCATAGGGCCAGCTGATGTTGTTGGAGTGGAAGACATATTTATGTTGCGGGGGGGCCTGAAAACAATTCCTGTGCCTCTAGCTCTGATAGGAGGAGGCCTAAATCCAACAGCTGGAGCTCTTGGTGGCATAGGCAGAGTTGGAGGTCTTGGTGGCATAGGCAGAGTTGGAGTAGTTGGTGCCATTGGCTGAGTTGGAGTTGTTGGTGCCCTAGCTCTTGGTGCCCTAGCCTGAGTTGGAGCTGTTGGTGCCATTGGCTGAGTTGGAGCTGTTGGTGCCATTGGCTGAGTAGGAGCTGTTGGTGCCCTAGCTCCTGGTGTCCTCCTTGTGGTTGTGGCCTGTAAAGTAGTCATAAAATTGAAATTAATTTTAAACCATAGTGGTTTTCTATCAATGAATTAAAACAACATCATACCTCATTTGATGAGCCTGCATTTGCATTCTTTCTTTGTCTTGATGCCCTCCTTCTGGTTGTAACCTGTAAAGAACCATGTTGGATGTTAATCAGGGGTTGAAACCAAAACTAAACTGATGATGGAGCAGGATTTTACCTCAGATGATGGAGCAGGATTTGCAGCATTTTCACTGACAGGTTGAGGGATAGGCTGAGACAAATTTTCCTCAGGTGGTGCATTCTGTGATAAATCAATCTCAGTTTGATTTCCCTCATTTTCCTCAGGTGGTGGGGGGACCCATCCTGTAGGCATTACTGGACAACCAATGTTCATGCAGCCTCTAGTGTTATGATTGACTCCACCACACCTAGAACACTGAATGTCAGTATATGTTCTCCTCAACCTTGTGCCCCCAGCTGTTGTTGCCTCTGTGCTATCCCTTCTCCTACACTTCTTTGGCCTCCCAGGTTTTCTCTTCATTGGTGGTGGAACTGGCTTCAGGTATGGAGTAGCCTCCCAGAACTCTTGGCTCTGTGTTGGTTGTACATAGAACTCATAAGTAGCATTGTATGCACCTGTTGTCAGCCAACCATTGCAATAATTCTCTGGCCTATCATGTTTGTGAGCAATGGCAGCAATTGCATGCTTGCAAGGCATACCTGTGAGTTGCCAAAGTCTACAGGTGCAAGTTCCTTCATCCAATTTGACATCAACTCTTGTGTCATGACATTGAACCTCAAATCTATTCCCATCTGCATCACCAGCCCATACAGCGGTCCAGGGGCGACTATTTATCTTTTCCTTATCCAACTTACTCTGTTGGACTGGTGTTAGCAAACCTCTGTGTGCTGCTAGCTTCATTTTGTTGTTTGCCATAGTCCTCATTATGTAGCATCTTACTTCCTCCAGCAGAGTTAGAATTGGTTTCCCTCTATACTTGAGGATCTTGGCATTGAAGACCTCACAAGCATTATTGCATATATTATCACATTTGCATCTGACACTGAAATATGACTTGGTCCAAGCATGTTTTGGCCATTTGTCCAGGTATCTCCAAGCAGGTTCACTCTTCAACTTCACCTTGTCCATCTTCTTGTTGAATTCTATCACAGTAGTTGCTCTAGCACAATCCCAGACTGCATTCTTCAATTCTTTGTCTTTCCATTGCTTAGTAAAGTTTCTCCACAGATGCATTGCACAAAATCTGTGATCCACTCCTGGCATCACCTCCTGCATTGCTGGAATCAAACCCTGCAAGTGTATTAAAACAAAAATTAGTCCTTCAATTTCACAACTTAAAACCAAAATAGTCCTTATAATATTCGAGAACAGTCAATCTAGTCCTTACTAACCTTCTGCATATCTGAAATGAAGTTCCATCCATGTTGTCTGTAATCTCCAAGGTCCTCATGCAACAATCTCAGGAACCATAACCAATTATCCTTGTTCTCCACATCCACTATTGCATATGCAATCACAAAAATGTGATTGTTTGCATCCTGTCCAACTGCTGATAGTAGTTGCCCTCCAAAGTAACCCTTCAGAAAGCATCCATCAAGACCTATAAGAGGTCTGCAGCCAGCTTTGAACCCCCTCTTGCAAGCAGCAAGGCAGATATAAATCCTCTGAAACTGTGGATCAGAGCCAGTGATGGGAATGGTATCCATTGCAACAGTTGTACCAGGATTGCTCCTTCTAAGTTCCTGAGCATAGTCCCATAATTTAGCATATTGCTCCTTCTCACTACCTTCTACAGCTTTCCTTGCCATTTTCAGTGCTCTGTAAATCTTGGTGTCATCTAGATGGATGCCATATTCTTCCTTCATAACATCAAATGCTTCATGGTGAGATAGTGTTGGTTGAGTTCTCAATCTGGCTTGAAGTTTCTGAGCAACCCAAGCTGTTTTGGCTTGCTTATTCCTGAATGTCCTGTAGCAAGTGTGTGTCTCAACAAATGTCTTCACTTGAAAGCACTTTTGTGGCTTGCTCCAAGCACATAAGATCACCCAAGGGCAACTGTCTAACCTGCATGCAGCCCTGGCCCTGGTGCTATCATTCTTCTCTCATCTCATTTGCCTACCTGCATCAATTGTGTAGTCCCTGACTGCAGCTTTAAAGGTTGCCAAATCTGCAAATTCCATACCAAGCTCCAAAAACACTTTCCCACCCGGTTGAGCCTTGTACTGGGGGAAAATACGAGTCCTACTTTCTCCCTCATCACCTGAACTCACAGGACTCATAAGCTCTTCACTGTGATAGCTCATGGCCCCTTCTTCGCATGACCATTCAGTTTGTTCCACTTGGTCAGCAGGCTCCACATGTGCACTGTCTGAATCTGTACTTCCATAAGAAGCAGATTCAGTTTCACTACTATCCTCATCCCTTCTTCTCTTTCCCTTCTTCTTGTTGTTCACCTTCTTTCCCTTCTTACCCTTACCCTTATCCTTGCTTGGCTTGTTCTTACTAACTTTCTTACCCTTGCCCTTCTTAGCTTGCCGTGCAGCATTCTCCTCATTCAATATGTCAGCCAAAATTGCATCAACATCATCTGAAAAGTCATGCCTTGAGCCATTCACCACAACCTCCCTCACAGCCTCCCTCACAGGTTCCACCACAGCCTCTTCCACCACAACCTCTTCCACCACAGCTTCATCAACCACAACATCTTCCACCACAGCTTCATCAACCACAACATCTTCCACCACAGCCTCTTCCACCACAACTTCATCAACCACAGCCTCTTCCACCACTTCATCAACCACAGCCTCTTCCACCACAGCTTCATCAACCACAACCTCTTCCACCACAGCTGCTTCAACACCAACATTTCCAATTCCAACTCCATGGCCAGAAAGTAATTGATCATCATCATGATCAATGACCACATCAAACTCAAGCATTGGTGCTGGCGGCACAATAGTGAGTGGTTCAAACTCAGGGTGCTCAAAGTAAATGTAAACATCCCCCTCAGTGAACTTGGCCACTGAGATCATGTTAATCACAGAACCATCTCCATCAACCTTCTTCAGGTTAAGATCCTCTCCACCAGCCTTCCACCATATATTCTTGAAGCTCCCATAACCATGCTCTTTTCCCATTGCTTCAACAAGGAATGTATTCAAAGTGTCACCATCAATGTCATCCCAAACACAAACTTCACCATTGACATATTCCCAGTCTCCAGATTCCTTGTCTACTATGAGTTGTCCACCATGGTGCAAAAGCAAATTCACCCTGGAAGCCATCTGCATTCAACCCCAAGATTATTTTAGAACACTAAATCTGACATATTAGAAGGGTTCCAAGGGTTCCACACTCAAAATTTAGGGATTTAAACACTACAACATAATCGACCAAGTAGAAAGGACATATGACAATTTAACACAACAAAGATATCAACTTTCATCTCACAAATATGTTAACCGACAAAAAACCCAAAAAATTTCAGTCACAGCTTAACTAAACATGGAATCTTTTCTTCGAAAAACCTAAACAAGCTTCACAACTACTTCAATCAACCAACAACAAGCTCAAATCATGAAACCTAACCGTAAATTTCAAAACATGCAGATGAAAGGAACGAACTTTACATACCTGAAAGCAAGGGAACAAAACCTCTCTGCCACAAGCTTTCCAACGTCGATCACAGCTCCGGTTAACTTCGATTCACAGAGCTGTTGCAATGGATGAGAAACCTAGGGTTCTTCAGCCGTTCTTCACTCTCCTCTCTCTGTGTTTTTGGTTGCTTATCTCATGGGTAATAGGTGAAGAAACACTTGGTTTCCATAAGAAGCTGGCAGGGACTTATTTGCCCGACTTTGGCATCCATTAGAGGGTCAACACCTGTCCAGGGACTTATTTGACAGTGAAGTTTTGGAGGGAATATGAATAAGGAGCCAACTAGGATGCCAACGTGTAAAAAAACGTGACATGTGGTGTTTTCCGTCTGAGGGACTAACGGAAAACTGAGCCAAGGACTAACTTGACCGACGGCAACACATTCAGGGATGAAAAAAGCTCATTTTCAAAAGCTGAGGACCACTTCATCACAAGTGAACACATTCAAGGACCAGAATGACTGTTTACTCAATTGATATTTTTAGCAGGAGCAAAATGGAGCCCACTGAAAAGAAGGCAAACTGGAAATAATTGTTGGTCTGGGCTGGACACAGAAAACTTGGGCTCAGTATCGTGTAGTAATAAGGTATCATATTAAAAATTAGATCTTTTAACAAAAATCAAGGAGAGTTTAGTTGGTAGCAACTCAGATTATGGAAGCCTGTTTTGAGCCCATAATGGCTGAGCATTGGCCCTCCACTAGTGGTCTAGTGCATTTAAAAAAAAAACTGCACAAAGCTGTAGATATTGATAATGTAGGGATTATTGACAAAAATAATAATGTAGAGATTGAATCTGATTTTGTGATGTGATTTATCTTGTTTGGTTCCCTTTCTTTTGGATAGTGTGTCCATTATCTATTGCAGGAGCTTGTAGTTCGTTTCTGTTTTCTGTTCCCCTTCATTGAAAAAAATCAAGTCATGGTAAAAATAACCTATATTAGGTCAACGTGACAAAGACATATCAAAATTTGGAAATAGTTTAGCCGTTGAGGTTCATGTTTTAGAAAGCTTAACAAATCTTCTTTTTTCCCCATCCTGAATAACACTTAGGATGAACCATGTAGACAAACATAGTTTATATATGTCCCCATTTGGAAAAATTAATCTTATAACATAAACGTTTTATACCAACAACAAAAAAAACTTATGATTTACCCATAAATTATTTTGAACCAATTTTTTGCTTAATTTTTTACCATCAATCCTCTCTCAACACCATTTGGATTTTGATTGCTTGTGCTTGTTGAAGACTTCTGAATTGGTTGTTTGTGAGTATTGATTTGGTTGAGCATCCTATACAACTCCATGTGAAACTCCTTGAGCATCTCCTTAAGCACCTACTTCCCCAACTTCTTGAGAAGTTCTTTGTTCAAACTGAATTATTTGTGTGCAATCCTTATTGTTAATGTAAAACATGTAAGTTCTATCATACCAACACATGAGCTTTTTTGTGAGAGATCGCCTGTAAATTGGGCAGTGCCACAACTGCTTCGATTGATCAAATTACCAACGGTCTAAATCATCTAAAAGGACCAGCTCAAGCCGTCGACCATAATGGTCGAGGATTTGCCGACGGCGATGCTCAAGTTGGCATCATAGCAACTAATAAGTGTCACATAAACTCATTTCGTTACATAAGTTCATTCATTTTGAACATCATGACCCAAATCACATAATCACAATATCACAATATACAATATGTTAGAGGCCAAAAGTGCAATTAATCAAGTCTAAAATAAAATAAGAAAGGGCAGGTAAGAAGCCAGCACAACAAAGTGTAATGGAACAAGCAAATGAGGTTCCAACTTCCAACTCCCATCATCACCCATGTTCATGTATCACATTCACATCACACACAGATTCACCCATCTGAGTCTTCTCTCTTCTCTTCTACTCACTCCACTGTAATCAATCAAATCCCCAAATTCAGAGCCAATGCTGATGAATTCCTCCGGTAAACAACCCCAGCAGCAATCGTTCTTCTCTCTGCGAGGCTCACTCCTCACCCTCGCAATCCTCACCCTTCTCTGCTTCACCTACCTCTCCCTCAAGTACTCCACCCCTTCACCCCAGGTAAGCAATTCACCAAAACAAACCCCACCCCATTTCTAAATTTGCCATTTTTCACTGTTTTCTTGATTACCCATTTGTTTTTTCTGCTTTTGTTTTCCCAAGGTCCCTATTGCCAACCTCGTCGGAAACCCACAGGTGGTGGAGCACAACCGTGATGACGACGACGCTGTTGATGATGATGAGTTCGGCGATGTGTATCACTCCCCGCGTGTTTTCAAGCTTAATTACGCGGAGATGGTGAAGAATTTCAAGGTTTACATATACCCAGATGGGGATCCAAAAACGTTTTACCAGACGCCGCGGAAGCTCACCGGAAAGTATGCCAGCGAGGGCTATTTCTTCCAGAACATCAGGGAGAGCCGCTTCCGCACCCTCGATCCCGATCAGGCTCACCTCTTCTTCATTCCCATCTCCTGCCATAAGATGCGTGGCAAGGTATGCTTCCACATCTTGCATTTTGTACTCCTTTTGATTATGAGATCCGGTAGTGGCTATGTTGTATGAGAAATTGTAGAATGTTAGTGCTTTGTTTCTGGTGTGTTTTACTAGTGATTGGTAGATATTCTCCAAGAATCTTTTAATGTGTGTAACCACTAGAGGTAGGAAGAGTGATCGATATGATATGTGATGTGACCAGAAGAACAGAGAGTTAGAGAGAAAAAATAGGCGTCCCGATGTATGCACTGGTTGGTTGTTTGGTGGTACGCGTATCATTACTAATATTTTAATAAGTAGTAAAAAAAGGTTCACAATGGTTGGTCTGGATGGTTAAGTGTTTGCGTCTTGGAGGAATGCAATCTCATCTCCTGCTTGTGTATATTATGCAGGGTACATCTTATGAGAATATGACCATAATTGTCCAAAATTACGTGGAGAGCTTAATAGCGAAATATCCTTATTGGAACAGAACCTTGGGTGCTGATCACTTCTTTGTCACTTGTCATGATGTTGGTGTAAGGTCAACTGAAGGACTTCCATTTCTTGTAAAGAATTCCATCCGAGCAGTGTGCTCCCCCAGCTATGATGTTGGATTCATTCCACACAAAGATGTTGCTCTCCCGCAAGTATTACAGCCGTTTGCTCTTCCATCTGGAGGGAATGATATAGAAAACAGGTGAAAAATACTCTTAACCCCTAACTCTTAGTTGATTGATTCACCCAAATTGGTTCAGGTTAGGTTTTGGAGATATGATTTGTCATCCTGTTTCCTAAGTTGTGTGTTAATCTTGTTATGGTCCTTCATGAGAGGCATGGAAATTATTTGGCGTTTCTCATAATGCACAAACAACTTTATCTTAAACGTACTCACAACCCTCAAGTCTTTAGTTTCTATAATAGTCTGCAGTTGCACTTCAATTATCCATGTTGTGCTTCAGTTTTTGAAAATTTATGTAACCTTGTTTAACATATCTACCTTGTGGATCTTAATATCTTCCATGCAGTATACTCTACTGGAAAAGAGCCATAGACATGAAAAATGCCGTTGACTCTCACAACTTATGATCTTCATTTTGTGATTTGCAACGAAATGTTTTTATGAATTCCTATGGTTCTGATTGCTATCTTATCCAAGAACCTGATTTTTTATTCTATTTTTCATTTTATGTAAAATACGATGAAAAGTAATGGAGAATTTAGTATTTCAAACAACAAAATTAGTGAGGAAAGTGGATACTAAGATAATTTATTTCATTAGATAAATGAATGTTGCTGGTGCATTGATAGGTCTGTATGATAAATTATCAATAAACAATGGTTCTACATCCTACTTATTCATTCTGAAAAATTGATGAATTTGTGCTTTGCAGGACTACTCTTGGATTTTGGGCTGGTCATCGTAACTCTAAAATTAGAGTTATTCTTGCTCGTGTTTGGGAAAATGACACAGAACTTGATATTTCAAACAACAGAATCAGTAGGGCTACTGGGCATCTAGTGTACCAAAAGAGATTTTACAGGAGTAAGTTTTGTATATGCCCTGGTGGATCACAGGTTAATAGTGCTCGAATAGCAGACTCTATCCATTATGGATGCATCCCTGGTAAGAATCAAACTTACTGATGTTTTTTCCCTTTATTTTTATAGTTGTATTGCATATTAAGTACCCTAAAATTGCTTGCCTTTATGACAGTGCTGGTATATATAAACTGAATACTTTTTGCTTAATGGTTTTTGTCATGTTTCATGGACAATAAGAGATTGGTAGATTTACCTTAGATTTCTCTTATTTTGGTCTCAGATGCCCATGTTCCTTTTTTACTATGCTAGAATATGAATTAAATAGTCTATTATGAAACATTTTCAAGCTCCTTCTTTGGTTACTTTTATCATTCCTAAGACGGTATTGCAAATTTTACTGACGTGTGTTAGGCATTCCTATGTTATACCAGTGAGAATTATCAGTAATGGGCAAAAGAGGGATTTTGGGTTGTGACAAGCTTGCATACAAAGGTCTCTCACCCTCCCAAAGGTCTTAGTTGCTTACAGAGGTCTGCAACCCTCCCTGTTTAACGGTCCCAAAACTTAATCAATGACTGGATGTTCTGTCTCATGTATCATCTACCTTCTTTTATCTTTGCTTCTAACAGTATCCCTTCCTTCTGGTCCTCCTTGCAAGAGGCTAGGCTCTTACAACCCCAAATCCCTCTTCTGCTCCTTTCTCAAGATTCCCACATGATCTAGCATAGGAATGCCTAACAGTATGATGATTGAGTGACTGAAATATGGTGGTTTAATCATCTATTAATTTATAGGATTTTATATGGTTCAATTTGAAAAAGTAGATTTCTCAAGTGGAGCAGATTACTAATAGGTGCAACTCTTTTAAGGTTGGATTATGCCTAACAAAATGGAAGGCCTTGGGATCAAATTTAGGACCTTCCACCCAAACTCCACTCCTCCAATCACCTTGGCTGAAGTTGAAGTATTTTATCTGTGGGTGATAAATAAATTTCAAATTCAGTAGTAGTTAGAACCCACCTAAACAAATTACATGTATACTTCTGCCCTACACGAGTGACATTTTACCTAAAACTTGGTTCGAATAAATTATTGTTACCTGTTAATGGTTTTGAGTTTGATATTCTGGCATTTGGGATGAAATTTGTTTGTCTTTAGACAATTGTGTAACTGACCTGAAATTTTTAATGTTGTTTGCAGTGATATTATCAGATTACTATGACCTTCCTTTTAATGATATTATTAACTGGAGAAAATTCGCTGTTGTACTCAAGGAGAGTGATGTATACCAGCTTAAACAAATCCTCAAAAATATATCGCAAGCTGAGTTTGTTACACTTCATAATAATTTAGTAAAGGTATCAATCCTCTTATTTCTTTACATGAAGTCTATATGTTGGTGAAATATTTTATTTTTCACCCTTGGTTTATAGCTCAGAAATCTTTAAATGTTACAAGTTTCATTTTTTTGTGCATTTTCTTATTTGTTGTATTTAAATTTAAACTTTGAAAAGTTAGAATAAAATTTTAAAATGTAATAAAAAGATGGCGTCTGGTACTGATCGTTGTCTGCCCATAGAAATTTTCATTTGCTATTGAATTATCTGTTAGTATGGTGAAACTGACAAAGAAAGTTTGCCATGTTCTATCAGGTTCAGAAACACTTCCAATGGAATTCGCCCCCAGTCGGATATGATGCTTTTCATATGGTCATGTATGACCTCTGGTTACGCCACCACGCGATCAAATACTGATATTAAGATACTCTTGCTTTGTATACACCTCATAGTTCTAGCAAACCCAGAGAGCACTGTAAATACGTTCCGGTTTTTTATGTAAAATCTAGTTTTTCAATATTCTTGCTCCCAGAACAATAGAACATTTCTTTATCATTATTATTTTTTTGTGCAGTAGAGCATTTCATCGTTTTTATTTGTTATTAATTTGCTGTGAACTGACTTGGTTGAGCAGGCCAAGACTACTAAGTTAAGGCAGGCGCAATGGTTAAGATTTGTTCAAAAACTGATCTGACTTGAACTGGGTTGGTTTGGCTTTCATCTACAACAACTAAACCATAGTAACTATAAGTTTATCATTTGGTTTAATTTGTAACATAATGCAGAAAATACATGAATTTTTAGATTTTTAGATTTTTAGATAGTATTGTTAGAAGAAATGGGAATTTTGGTATAACACAGCACAATCGTTAACCTGATATTTGATACACTAAATTTGAGAACTGCAGCTTGGGGCAGAGACATACTCAGCTTCCATGGTGGATAGAACTTCGCAATGGTGTCTTTCTTGTTACATGGCCATGTGGCCAGTGACTCTCCAAGAACTTGACATATGTTACCTGTGCCTTTTTTCTTCGAAAAATGATTCCTGAACCACTGAATAGTAGAAACACCCCTAAACACCCATTTTTCCTGCGGATTTGGCCAAATAATACACTGAACTAACCACCTAAATACACATGACTAACCATAAAGCACAGAACCGTGTAAAGTTGAAATTCCTAAATTAGGGATTTGGCCAAATAATACATTGAACTAACCACCTAAATACACATGACTAACCATAAAGCACAGAACCGTGTAAAGTTGAAATTCCTAAATTAGGGATTTGGCCAAATAATACACTAAACTAACCACCTAAATACACATGACTAACCATAAAGCACAGAACCGTGTAAAATTGAAATTCCTAAATTAGGGATTTGGCCAAATAATACACTAAACTAACCACCTAAATACACATGACTAACCATAAAGCACAGAAACCGGTTCTGTGCTTTATGGTTAGTCATGTGCATTTAGGTGGTTAGTTCAGTGTATTATTTGGCCAAATCCGTAGGAAAAAGGGGTGTTTAGGGGTGTTTTACTGTGTAATAGTTCATGAATCATTACTGTTTTTCTTCTGATCTATCACACGCAAAATCAATTATCACAATAACATACAATATCAAAACTAGAACCTTTGTTATACAAAAGGTCAAGGTTACATGTGCTAGTAAGCTACTTGATGATCCTTGACACCAGGAACAGTTCTTAATACTAGTAATACAACTTTTAACTACTTTTTATGTCTATAATTTATCATTAGATATTACACCCTCCGGTCACTATTATAATTTATAAGCAAAAGTTAGTTTTGTAGGTTCATTTAATAAATAATGTATGTGACCATTTTAATGACCACATACATCATTTATTAAATGAATCTAAAATACCAACTTTTACTTATAATAGTAATCGAATGGTGTAAATTTGAGTCATTATTCTCAATTCATGTATTTTCCTCCTGTAACCTAAAAAAATACTCAATTCATGAAAAGTCATGACATCATTCTCAATTCTCGTGAAGTTATGTCATATAAATAATAGTTTAAAATTTAAATAAATAAATGTTTGATAAGATTTGTCTTTTCTTGATCATCATAAGTCTTATCTCAGAAGGGTAAAATTTACTCAAATAAGAGATAAAAATGTAACTTTTCCCTTATTTTACCACTGGCTTTCCTCATCTTATTTTTTTTGTTTGATGAAAGAATCCTATACGGGATACAATCTGTATCAAGCCAAGAATATTCACATTTTACGAGCAATAATTGATATAAAAATATAGGATAAAAAAGAGTAAGTTTTATGCATTATTTAGATTAATGGAAAATTGGAAAAAAAAATTCCTCTGCTTATTTAGCTGGATGAAAAATTTATAAAGTGAATCGTTAATATATATTTTCCACCTTTGATAAGATAAAAATATCAATTCAACCTCATACTAGATAAACTAGATTAAAATTAAAATAAATTATATTGTTACTCATTATTCGTATTTTCATTCCATTTGCTGGGGAAAAACTTTAATGTGCATGCTTCTCTTCTCACGTCAACTATTTTCATCATACATTTAAATAAGAGAATATATTTGCTTCTAAAGAGTGGAGGGTCTGTATGTGTTTTGTGAAGCAAACAAATTTACTGACCATCTTGCAAACTGCAAAGCTTAGACATTTCATACATAATTTGTGTTTTGGTCTAGTTTCTTTCGTAAGGGATGATGTTATACAGGGATCTCTTTTTTCTAGGATTTTGAACATTTGCCTTCATTACTATTAAAATAAAGAAAATAATGATCTATATGCACTAACGTATAAAGTTTCTTTACACGTATGAGAAAATTTGTTATTTAATTTAATTAGTTGACGTGACACATTTTTAAAATCTGATTACATTGTTGGTGCATCCTTATTTTCTCTAAAATAAAAATTCGCTCAACTTTTCTTATGACCATTGTCTCAATTTTTTCGTCTCTAAGGGTTAGCTCAAGTGATAAGAGTTAAATGACATAAGGGTTTAATGAGATGAATGGTGAAGAGTTTAGATTCGAACCCTAACTGAGAATGAACTAATTTACTAATATTATTAACAACTAACATTTCTCAATTAAATAAAATTGCTGTCAAATGTTTTGAAGTATTAGTTAGAGCTAATGGTCAATGTTCTGGATTGTGGTCCCTTAGAGCAACTCCAATGCTTAGGCTCTTATTTGGGCTTTTATACACTATTCAGCACTATTCTACACTATTCATGTGCCACGTCAGACTTAAGAGCCTGCTAAGAGCCTGAAGCAGATTTTGCTCCAATGCATGGGCTCTTAAATTACTATTACAAGGGTCCCACTGTGTCCCACCATACAACATTAAATAATGATATTTATTTTCACCTAATTTAGATTTAAAATTTAATAGTATATCAATACTTCAACTAGAAATTAATTTAATTATTACTTATACTAATTTAATTTAAAATTAATTTTCCTAAAATTTTAAAAAAAGTACATTGTATTGAATTATAGAAATAAAAGAGAGCCAAACTTGAGAGAGAGAGCCTCATTAAAACCTTACTAGGAAAAGCCCAATTGGGATACAAGCCTAGTGAAGGAAAAAGAGTACAACAATCCCTAAGAGAGACCTTAATACATTACATTAACAAAATAAATACGAAAGGAAATACATGAGAATGAAAAATAAACAACAATACATTTGAAACGAAATACACATCAAGGCGTGAAGATTAAGTTTCATTATTATCGATTTCAGGAAGGTCCCAGATATGCTCCACCAAGTCTGCTTGAAGTTGGCGATGGATTGACTTTTCAATTTGATGTGCTCTCCTTTCCAACATATTTCTAAAAGCGGGAATAGGACCGCTTAATACTTCAGCATCCGATATGTCATTATTGACCTGCTCATAAACAAAATTACCTTTGTACGTGTTGCGCTCATCTTCAACAATCATGTTATGCAATATGATGCAAGCATAGATGATTGACTTCATGTCATTCGGATGCCACCAGCGTGATGGACCACGGACAATCGCAAACCGAGATTGGAGCACTCCGAATGCACGTTCCACGTCCTTTCTTGCTGCTTCTTGTCTTTTGGCAAACTTTTGCTTTTTTTCTCCTTGTGGCATTGGGATGGTCTTCACAAATGTACCCCACTCGGGATAGATACCGTCTGCTAGATAGTATCCCATGTGATACATTGTTTCATTCACTCTAAATTTCACCATGGGAGCAGCTCCACGCAAAACCTCATTAAACACCGGAGATTGGTTTAGCACAGTAATGTCATTATTTGAGCCTGCAATGCCAAAAAATGCATGCCAAATCCACAAGTCTTGTGATGCCACTGCTTCAAGCATGATTGTGGGTCTTCCATGATCACCTCGGGTGTATTGACCTTTCCACGCAACTGGACAATTCTTCCATTCCCAATGCATACAATCAATGGAACCTAACATACCTGGAAATCCACGAGACTCCCCCCATTGAAGTAGGCGTGTCATGTCTTCCTCGTTTGGACGCCTCAAGTATTGCCCACCAAATACTTCACACACACCTTCTACAAAATTCTTTAAGCACTCAATTGCAGTACTTTCACCAATTCTAACGTATTCATCAACACTGTCAGCAGGTGATCCATACGCTAACATACGAATAGCGGCGGTGCACTTTTGTAATGGTGATAGACCTTGTCTTCCAACTGCATCAACGGACATTAAAAAGTACGGGTTATAAGACCCAAGGGCCTCTACAATTCTGAGGAACACATGCTTTCGCATTCGAAACCTTCGTCGGAAAAGCTCTTCCGTGTATACAGGATTTTCAGAGAAGTAGTCCTTCATCAACCGCTCGTTCCCAGCTTCACGATCTCTCTTTATTACTCTTCTTGTTTTCTTGGGCCTAACGGTGTTGGCATGTTGTTGTTGTTGTTGATAGAACTCCATCTCCTGCTGCATCATATCTTCAACGAACGTGTCATTCATAAAATCCTCCACACATTCGTTGTAAAATGTGTTCCAGTCGGGTAAATTGTTTGGATCCATTATATGGCACAAATGACAAAATATTGGTGTAATTTGATAGGAGGAATACAAGATGAGAGAACGAAAGAACTGTTGAATGTTGAAATGAATGAAATATGGCATGAATAAATAAGAGTAACAACGGTTATATTCCCAACGGCTATATTCCCCAACGACTATATTCCCAACGGCTATATTCCCAACGGCTATATTACCCAACCGCTATATTCCCAACGGCTATATTTCCCAACGGCTATATTTCCCAACGGCTATATCCCCAACGGCTATATTCCCCAACCGCTATATTCCCCAACGGCTATATTCCCCAACATTGACATAGTACTTATTACGAAATTTGAATGATAAAATTACGACATTGACAATATACTAATTAAGAAATTAGAATAACGAAATTACAACATTGATTCAGTACACATGAAGAAGCTAGAATAATAAAGTTACAACATTGATGCAATACACATTAAGAAATTGGAAGAATAAAATTACATGACTAATACACATTAAGAAACACAAGAAGATTTAAGACATTCCTAGTTCACTTAAGGCGAAAGCACGTAGTGCGTTATGCGTACGCAACTCCTCATCGTTCATTCCAGATGTGTTCTTGTTAAGGATATCCATATATGCCCGAAAGTTCTCCGCCTTCTTAAATTTGAGTTCTTCCTGTCTCAATTGCAGTTCACTTTGTTTCAGTTGTTGGTCAGCTTGTTGCAAATCTAGTTCTCTGTTCCTTATCTCCCTAAAATTTGCCATCATTTCCATTTTAGCCTTCCCCATGGCTAACACATCAGGGTGAGGAGCAAAAGATAGAGTACTTGACGCAGTATCTGTTGTTTTGGCCTTTCTCTTCTCTGCCTTCTTGCCCTTCGGGCGAGTTGTTGGTGGTGTTGCCTCATATTCGTCGCAATCAATTGATGCACTTGGGTCAGTCGATGTTCCGTCGGCGCCAGCTCCTGACTTCTTTTGTCCCCTTGAATTGGTTTTCATTGATTGTCCCTTCCACTTTGGTTCATCTTTCACCATCCGCCATACATTCTCATGTGTGAAATCTTTTTTATGGTCTACCTGAAATAGGGCATGCGCCTCAGCCATGATATCCTTCTCTGAGTGTCCACTTTTCCAAGGAGTGGTAACTTTGTTGTAGCAACCGGTAAAGAATTGAATATCTTTACTCAATTTTCCAAAACGACATTTCAGCATCTTCCCTGTCCTCGGAGGAGTGTCAAAGTCACGGTACTCATCAAATTGGTCGCGGATCCTATCCCAAAACTTTGCTGCCGTTTGATCAGTTCCCACCGTCGGATCCTTAGAAATGTTGAGCCATGATTGAACAAGAAGTAAATCGTCTTTAACCCTCCATCTGGTGCGTTTCTTTCCAGAAGATTGATCCTCATCTTCAAGATCAATATCATCTAGACCCTCGTGTTGTGTATCATCAGGCGTAGCCTCACATTGTGTATCAGAGACTTTTGAACCAGTGCTACCAGTAGGAGGGGCTTGGCTTTGAAATTGGTATTGTGGTGGATACATGGGGTATTGTGGATTTGTGAAATTTTCATCAGGGTGAAGTGGTTGGTTTTGAGATGTATATGGAAACATTTGGTACTGAGAATTATGAACATTGCCACCGGTGTGAGGCGATTGGTTTTGAGGTGGATATGAAGACATTTGGTATTGAGAATTTTGAAAATTGCCACCGGGGTGATGCGGTTGGTTTTGAGGTGGATATGGAGACATTTGGTGTTGATAATTTTGAAAATTGCCACCGGGGTGATGCGATTGGTTTTGAGGTGGATATGGAGACATTTGGTGTTGAGAAATTTGAAAATTGCCTCGGGTGTGACGCGCTTGGTTGTGAGGAGGAAATGACGGCGTAGGTCGAAACACCTGTGAAGGTTGGTTTCCTTGTTGTAACACCGGCGGAGGTTGAGAACTTTCATTGGTGGGAAGTGTTTGATCGTCCAACAAATCATAGTATTGTTGATAATGTTGGTGATCCATTTTGAATTGATGTGTAAAATGATGAAGTGCACACTATATATAATGTATAAAAGCTGAAAATGGGAGAGAAACGGTCTGATAACCGGCCAAACCAGTCAGACAACCTAAAACGGTTAAAAAACCGGCTCCAGCCGGTCAAAACCGGTCTGAAACCGGTCCACAACGGGAGGGTGACCTGCTGGGCAGGTCACCCTATATATAAACCCATCAAGAGCCCCATTTGTGAACCCTAGCCGCCTCTCCCCCTCCCCCCCCCCTCGAAACCCTCTTCTCCTCCCCTCTTCTCTTCTTCTTCTTCTCCTCCCCTCTTCTCTTCTCTTCTTCTTCTTCTCCCCTCTGAAACCCAACCCACCTCTGCAACCCCACCACCACCACTGAAACCCAACCCACCGAAAGCCTCTTCTTCTTCTTCTCCTCCCCTCTTCTCTTCTTCTCCCCTGCCTCCTCGAAACCCCCTTCCCTTCTTCTCCCCTCTTCTCTTCTTCTTCTTCTCCCCTCTGAAACCCAACCCACCTCTGCAACCCCACCACCACCACTGAAACCCAACCCACCGAAACCCAACCTCACCACTGAAACCCAAAACCCACCTCACCACCACTGAAACCCAAAACCCACCTCACCCCCACCGAAACCCAACCCACATCACCGCCTCAAACACCCACCACCACAGCCAAAATCCACCTCACCGCCCCCAAATCGACTTACCACCACCCAAATCGGAGCCACCAGATCAGATCAGGGGAAAGGAAGCCCCTTTTCGCACATTCAAGTCTCCCTTTCAACAAGATCGGACATGCAAGGCTCAGAATTTTTTTTTTTCCTATGTAAATATCAGTTGCAGTGTAAAAGTTTGATTTTGGTTGTAAAGTTTGGATTTTTTTTTAAAAAAATTGATTTTGGTTTTGTTCTTGTGTTAGTTTATTTCAAATCTGTTCTTCTTCTTCTTCTTCCCTTCTACCGTTTCTTCCCTCTGAAAGTAGTTGATGAGGAGCATGTGAGAGAAAATAATCGTTTTTTAATATAAGAGCTCATTAAGCAGGAGCTCTTGCAGAAGAGCCTATGGACTGTAGCTAAGAGCTTTAAGGCTCTCTCCAATGCAGGGAAAAAATAAGAGCCGGCTCTTAGCAACTCCAGCTGGCCTAAGAGCCCAGCGTTGGAGTTGCTCTTAGGACATCGCTTTTCCCATTAGCATAGATTTTGACAAAAAAATTGGATTGGCCACTAATGTCAAACTCACCATAAATAACCAGCTGATGTTGTCAACCGTACCGTATTTTACGAATGAAAATTGATAGTATACTATATCACCAAGAAAATGACTTCTTCAAAGTAAACTCGTATATAATATAAAAATATGAAGTACTGAAGTAGTAACTTGCATGATTAATTATTTGAACTGACCAAAAGTTCAAAACTGATCGAATTGACTTGAATTTAATTAATTTTTTCGTACAAGTTTGAATTGAATTCACAACTTCATTTATAATTTGCAGTTGCTCCAAAGTAGTTGCAGCTGGCTGCTGGAAATTTTACACACAACTTGGTCCGTCAGCATACCACGCTCTGTATATACTACCTTTGCAAGTGATTCCGTTATCACAAAACACGGTTCCAAACAAAACACTAGGTCATTCTATTTGAGAATGTTAGAGAAGCTAACCTATCTCAAATCCCAATTCATTAGGTGTGTATACCTGCAGAGGGTCAACCCTCCCAAATGTAGATTTAGACTCTATTAAATATGATATATTGTTTGAAGAGTATTTGAATATCTCACAATATCCAATTGTATCTATGGATAATTTTTTTTATCGATCTTAGATTATATCTTTGAATTAGTTCTATATCTTTGAACATGAGCTGCTGTTTAGTACCAAAATAAAAACTAATGAAAATCAAGAATGATAAGTAACGTGGCAAAACAACATGGATAATGGCTCAAACTGCATTTGGCGGAAAACATTGAGAAGGCCTAGCAATTGATTCTTGTGCTTCATTTTGTGATATTTAAGCTTTTTTCATCTTTGAAATATGACATGTTTGAGTAAGAAATTTAATTAAGCAGTTATATCAAAATATATTTAATATTTACAAGCTAATTAAGAAAATTGTTTTTTTTTGAAAAGTAAATTAAGAAAATTGTTGAAATAAGATGAAAATAGATTATGAATAAACATAATCTTTTATTCATAACTTCATATATATAACATATAAACAGTTCATGAAAATAATCTCAAAATAGTTTATAAAATCATACACTACAAAAAAAACGTTATTTAGTGGGGGTTATTTAGCGGGGGTTGTTAAAACCCCCGCAGATTACATTAATTTTCATTAGTTAGGGGAGGTTTTAATAACCCCGCAAAAAATTACGTTATTAACTCTCCCAATTTTCACTCTCTGAACTCTCATCTCACTCTCACTCTCACTCTCACTCTGAACTCGTTTCTCATTCTGACTCTCTCGATTGCAACCTGATTCGTTAACCATGGAAGCTCCTGAATCCTTTCCACCGATTTGATCTCTCGATTTCCACCGATTGCAACCTGATTTGATCTCTCAATTTCCACCGATTTCAACCTGATTCACTCTCGATTTCTTCTGATTCGACTCTCAATTTCACTCTCCTGATTCCACTCTCGATTAAACCCTAAAATCTACTCTCGATTCTCTTCATGATTCCTCAATCTCCAGTGTTTCACGAGAAAACGCCCAATCTCTGCTTCACTTGCATTTTCCTGGTAAGAACTCAACTCCACTTCCATATGAGTTTCAATTTTGCTTCTGATTTTGAGTTTTGTTTCTCTTTGGAATCACAAATTAGGCAGAAATTCTCTGGAGCTGGAACCTAGACATTGTTAGGAGCTGGGAGGTAAGTCGATTTCGTTTGCTTAACTTGAATTTCTATGGCTGGATTGGTATGATATGATCGAGTAAAACTGTGGAAGTGAATACAGGTTTTCCAGTTTCAATTGACTTCTGGGAGTGTTGACTTGTTTCATACGATTGATAACTTGGATCTATCCCAATTTTTCAATGAAATACTCAAGTTGAATCTGAATGGGGAACCCCTTTTAGCTACTAAAATTCCTATATTAGAAACAAAGCGAATAGTATAAAATCATTTATTCTGTTTGATATCAGCATCTAGCATTGACATCAGCTGCATATTCTGTTATAGAAGAACGTTGCACACTAGTATTTATATTTACTTTTCCAAGTCTTGTGTTGGTGATGTTTGTAGCCAGTATAAATGGGATTATCCCTTATAGCTGCATATCTCTATTTTATATTTCTATAAGCAGTGATGGTATTATGTTTTGCTTGCTCCCCATAAGAGCTTGTTCTTGTTGATGTTTAATGGCTTGTTTTCTCCTTTTAACTGTGTTTTAGGCAGGAATAAGTTTCAAGGCAATCTCTATTGCACTACAAGAACATATTTTCCTTATCATTTCAATATTTTATGAAGCAGAATTTTTTTTATACTGTTATTGGGAACTGATTGGTACTGTCATTTTGAGCTATTAATCATTTTGTTGCTTGATAGGTTTTTGCTTTGTTTATGCAGTCATGCCAAGGTTCAAGCGTTTCCACAACCCACAAAAATCAGCTTACATACACACAAGATATTAATGAGCTTTTAATGGTTAGCCTGCAAAACTTGAGCTTAACTCATTTATATAAACTGACTGTTTGGTGAAATTTAATTTCGCCATTTGAACACTTTCTTCTTAAACCATGTATCGTTTTCAAATCTTCCTTGGGAGAAATAAATACTGCTGAGTAGAATATGTATATGCTTTTAGTGGTGCGTTATGAGTTTATGACTAATTAGCATCTTAGCCTGTGTGCACTACACAGAAAAAATAATATAGACCAGATTCCTATGATCCTTGTTCTGGAGTGCATCTACTTCAATGACATCAGTTTTCTTTCTTCTTCAATCTTCAGTGGTTGTTTGTATCAATTCGTTTGTTTTTATCCAGATTCACATGTAAATTGCATTTCAAAGGGACAGTGTAACAGTGAAGGTTGAAGTATTGATAGATCATGCGAGAAACTTGAGGATAGCCATAGGTTGTATTTTTTTATCCTAGACATGTTTGGTTGTCTAAAGTGTACGAACTATATAGGTTAGAGAATGAAACATCTATTTGGAGTTCGTTTAAACTAGTGAAGTAGGATGAAGTTCTGAAACATTGGTGAGGGTTGTTACTTCTAGGAAGATAAGAGCAGGCAAGAATGAGAGTTGTTATGATGGGGGGTGGCAATGAGTGAGGGGCGTGGAAATATATTTATACTAGTTAGAATGGGAAAAGAGAATATTAAAAAACAAATGAATGGATTGGTTTTGATATTTGAACGAGTGAAAATAGTAACTGACAAAGTTGAAACTGAAATAAAGAAAGAAGGCCTAGGATGCTGCAGAGAAAACTGTGTGTTCATAATCATAGAATAATTTATAAATAAATAAATAAGATCATGACACTTTAGAAGATATATTTATACTAGTTAGAATGGGAAAAGAGAATATTAAAAAACAAATGAATGGATTGGTTTTGATATTTGAACGAGTGAAAATAGTAACTGACAAAGTTGAAACTGAAATAAAGAAAGAAGGCCTAGGATGCTGCAGAGAAAACTGTGTGTTCATAATCATAGAATAATTTATAAATAAATAAATAAGATCATGACACTTTAGAAGATGGACTTTTGAAGTGGTTTTAGTGTAATTTCTCTAGAAAAATGAGATAGATGCTTTGAGAAGTTTAGATTTTTGGTGTGTTGTTCATCTTATGTCCATCTTAGGAAACAGTCACTTGCCCCTTCTTCTATAGTCTCTGCTAATTTTAGCTCAATTTGTAGGATTTGTCAGTTACTAGTGGTTCTCCAACTAAATTTACATTTTAAGCTTACTTTCTTTTCCTTCCTTTTTTACCTGTTATAGAAGATGTGTACCGACCTATGCTGTAAGCAATAGCATATACCTTGAGAATGAAAGAAATTAAGACCAGTAGTGCACCCAATAAACACATGCTTCTTATCCTTAATATACTACAGGTTCTTTACTTAACTCTGTTTTATCTTTCAGAGACTCAAACAGGGAAATTGATGGATGTAAATTTTCTCTCTTTGTTTCTACTTTCTACTGTTGTTACTTATCTGAAAGGTTTCTTGCTATAATCTCAGTTTCTCAAGTTTTCATTTTCAGGTTGTATGGAGTACTCTCCAAAATATATCATTGATTTCTTTCCTAATTGGTATTACTCTATTTGGATGGGCAACCAAGCAAGTTATAAATGTTATTCAGGTTGGTTCATGATACATTTATGCTTGATATTTAGATGATGATTGATGAGGTGTTGTATAATGTATCTATCTAGTTTTTTTACCAACCCCTACCCCATAATGAAATGAGGAAGAAGAAGAGAAGCAAAGCATGTAAGAGAAGAAAAGAAAATCCAAACTCCAAAGAAAACCGAGCGGAACTTAATAGTCTATATTTTTCAGTTTGGAATATTCATCTTGACAGAGTAATGGGAAATTTGTAACCTTTGAGTTCCTGTAATCTGAACTTTCTTTTAGCATGACTCAGGAACTTCATATTGTGACCTGATAACTGGCTTCAAAGATTGTTTTTTACATTCTAGCTATAGGCTTTCTTAGATTGAAAGTTGTGTATGGGTTATTTTGGATTGTAAGTTGTCTATGAGTTTGTTTCTTTAATTGAAGTGTTTTGTTATGTTGGATTATGAGGTTAAAAATGTTCCTAGAATATATTCTAGGCTGTAAATAATCTCTTGCATTTAAGGGAGGTTTAAAACTCCCGTTAAAAAAGCTTGCGGATAAGGGAGGTTTAAAACCCCCGCTAAAAACCGCCGCTAAATCCATATACAGGTACCAGGGTTTGCTGAAAAACGCCGCTAATGATTTGTGGGGAGTGTAACTTCGGGATTTTTCAAAACCCCCGCTAAGTAACTCGCGGGGGTTGAAAACCCCCACTAAATGCAAAAAAAACCCCCCACTAAATAACATTTTTTTGTAGTGATAAGTTCTCAAAGTCATTTGAATAGCTTTTATATATGTTGAGTACGGCTCATAGGCTGAGTGTCATACGTAATGTCAAGTGAGCAAGGTATGGTCCAGGGGTATTGTTGTAATCTTGATCAATAATATCTCTATATAAATAGGTTTGTGATACTGAAACTTTAATTGCATTCAGACCGAATCAATAAAACGAAACTATAATCACTTTATAGTCATAGACGTAGGCAATTTGATCGGACCGGCCGCATAACTAAAGCTTTTATGTGTTTCTCTATACCTTGATCTGCATTCGAGTTGTTGTTCTAACAATATACCTCTAAAAATGAAACCTTAGTTTTCTTATGTTATTATAATTATCTATTTGTTATTGTGAGCGGTATCATTGAAACATTGATATGTATTCGCGTTGTTATTCTAACAATATACCTCTAAAAATGAAACCTTAGTTTTGTTATATTATTATAATTATTTATTTGTTATCGTGAGTGATATCATTGAAACATTAAGATCCCATATTTTAATATATTTCAAGTTTCAAGTACCTTTGGTGAAATTTTTCATCTCTTGTTTAAGAGATGGATGACTTGTACTTCATTTTCACCATCTATCAATATCAACATGTATTATATATAGCTAAAAGTTTAGAACTAGTATAAATTAGTATTTGATCTTTTGCATATCATTATCCAACATTTCGCGTGAGAGTTTAATTTGCTCCATGCATATCATGACGTCGATCGGAAATAAGGTAAATTCCAAACTCCTGATTTGCGTGTTGATTCATGTAATTGACGTAAGATTCATGTCTGGCCATGACACTTACCAAACAAAAGCTTCTCATGCTCATGAAGATAGTAATATAAAGAGAGCGTGCTCTATAAAAATACGCGCGTTTTCCCTATAAATTTCCGTTTGTTCTTTTATCATAAAGATTAATAGTGTTTTTAATTACAAGATTAATTTAATTTTTTTTTTGTCCTATGAATTTAGTTTTAGTTCCTGTAAAAAAACCATATAGTTTTAGTCTAACTTTGTGAGAGATTAAACCTAGTTATTTTTGTAATTTCAAACAAAGGAGAAAAAAATAGTTAAGAGTTAAGACAAATAGACAATTGTTTTTTTGTTGTTGAAAAGAACTGTTATATCAATTAAATATGGGGCATAGAAGGCAAAAGGTCTGCGGTTACGAAAACATCGACTTCAGGCGGTACCTCCTCAATCCACACCAAACCGGCGTATGAGGCGGTGCTCCTAGCCAAAAAGTCTGCGACAACATTGTCTGATCGGCGAACAAAAATAACAGACACAAAATCTAAAGAACGACACAACTGAAAGCAATCACTAAAAATAGTAGCTAAGTAGTTCCTCCCGTCTGGAGGCTTCTTCCACATCTGAAAGAGGGTGAGACAATATGTCTCAAAGCAAACCCGTTTGAACCCAAGGTAGTATTAATGCAAGAACAACAGACAGTAAAATTGATCAGTATGACTGAAACTTGATTTTAAATTAGAAGTCGGGAAAAATATCCTGCTAGTACCATTAGAATACAATCCGTTTCAAAATAATTGTTTATTTCAATAAATCAATTTTATTTCATAATTACTCTTCATTTGTTTCTCGATGTATCAAAAAAAAATTACTCTTCATTTAGAATTTTAATGGAGTATTAATTGATATACTCTATTTGAAAAAAATAAATGAATAGAATATATATACTGGGCAGCAGAATAGAAAAACAAATAATATATTCATTTTTTTTTTCTTTTTTTAATACATTAAAAAGATAAATTGCATGCACTCTCTGATGATTGATCATTAGACCTCACTCACCCAACATAACTCTTACCAAGCTATCATTCGGGGATACTACTTGAAACTTAATACTTAGGTAGCGTTTGGCCCGACTTATTTTAAGCTTAAAAGCTACTTTAAAGTTAAAGATGAAAATAAGAGATTTAAAAATAAAGCTTAAGTTGTTTGGTAGTTTTGATAATTTTACAACTTAAAAGTTACTTTTAAATTAAAAGTTATTTGATGTAATTTGTTCCCTTCACATATACTCATCTAAACATTTATCAAATAATTGGCTTGCAAAATTTATGGACACGAAGCATGAACCAAATCTTGACAACTGTTTCAATATTTTATGGAGATCAAAATACAAGAGCTTGACAAATATTATCTACCGGGTTAATCAACTGAACTTATGTAAAAAAAAAAAAATCCATGAATCACCAAAACAAAAGAAACCCATTCGTGGTGAGAAGCATCAGCGAGGAGGTAGGTGTAAGTGGGGGATTCCTTCTCGAAAAGCTGGCGGAACAAGAGCTTGGGAGAAGAGGAAGTGGAGTAAGAAGTCATTCGTGGTGTGAGCATGGTGGGTGACCTGGGAGAGACCAGGCTACTCGTTGACGAGGGGTAGGTGAGGGGGATCTGGACGAGCTGAAGGACTCCAAGCTGGCAAGGTCCCGGGAGGGGCTCCTGCAAGACACTCCGATGCTAAAGTTAGTGGGTGAAGTGGTGAGAATGGTGAGAATAGAGAGGATACGTTACCTTTGGATAGAAGAAGTGTTCCCTTTATATAGGAGAGGCAGGATTAGGGTTGGAGCCATGCAACGTCATGCATGGCTCGTACTTGGGGGCACGGATCACCGTTGGATCCCCTGCAGAGGAACAGTGATCCAACGGTTTGGGGGCCCCTACGGATCTGCACCAGCTAACCTACCCCTAGGGTAGTTGGCCTAGGTCAACCCCTATGTAGTGGGCCCCAGGTTCCTTGTCCTCACCCTTGGTGGTGGGGCTCAGGAGTAGGGGGCTCTTGGCTTCCCCCAAACTGCCCCTTGTTCGGGACTTTTCGTGGGGCCAACCCTGTCCTAGGTCTCCTGTCCGTCCTCGGTCAGGGTTCCCGGAACAGTAGCCCCCTAGCCCTGGTCGGCTGTTCCAGCGGAGCGAGGGCTATTCATGCCCTATGTTTGTGGTGTTATAGACGTTTTCGTGGTCGTTACAAAAGGGGTCAGAAATTTAAAACTTTATTCATTAATGGTAGGGGCCGTTTGGCCGTTACATTCAGTACCCCTAGAAAGGGGGTGTTACTCGCATGGCATTGTATCGGAGGCGAACGACTCGTAGGTCTCTGTCGAGACTCTCCCTCACGGTCAGGAGGGGGGTCAACTCGGCTTTGATTTCGTCCATTGCTCCCTTCCCTTCGCCCTGGTGTTCCGTGGCAGAGACCTCAAGGCCCCAAATCAGCATGTTAACCTCTGAGCGGCGTCGGTGTAATTCCCACATCTCCTCCGTCAGCTCCAAGAAGGCTAGCAGCCCCGCCTTCAGTTGGGGGTCAGGATCCTCTGCCGACTAGGGATCTGATCCTACTGGGGGTGGAGGCTTGTGTTTGGTAGAAGTAGTATAGGTTGCCGTCTAGAGCCTCGGTCCTGAGTGCCTTCAGGTAAGCCTCCATGGAGGTCATTCTGGTCTGAGGAAAATGTGGATCTGGCAAGGGGGTGGTTACCATTTATAATCGTAACGTTCTTGGGTGGTAACGCCCATTAGCCTTTTCCTAGGAGTTTCTCTTGGGAAATAAAACGGGGCATTAAATGTAGAGGTCGGTAGTCAACGCGCGCCCTCCCGAGGCTGTGTGTACGGAGTCGACCGACCGGAGCCCACACCGAGTGGTTTAGGACGTTCGGGTCTCACACCGAGTGGTTTAGGACGTTCGGGTCTCGCACCGAGTGGTTTAGGACGTTCGTGTCTCACACCGAGTGGTTTAGGACGTTCGGGTCTCACACCGAGTGGTTTAGGACGTTCGTGTCTCACACCGAGTGGGTTGTCGCGGGGTTTGAATTTGAGAAGTAAAAAAGACGCGGGAGAAGGAAACAGTGTGAGGCTTTGGGCCCACTGCATTTAATGTACCTGACTCTTGAGGTGGTACGTGTCGTTTCCGGGTGGGTCGCGTCGTTTCGCGACTCCTCTCCCACGTGCCTCTAGAGGTGTGTGTCACTTCGCCGTCACTGCCTCTTTTCTGACGTGGCAGTGTCTGATTGGACGAAGCCCTTTGGTTTCCCCAAATGTCATGATTAGGGAAACTAGGGCTGTCGAAACGTCACGTCTCCCTCCTCATTTTCTATAAAAGAGGGAGGAGGGGATTCATTTGCACTTTCGCATTTCTGAATCTTCCCCAAGCTTTCCTCCTTTCTTTCCGTTAGGTACCGGTGTTTCACGGTGGTGTCTTCTTTCGCACGGTGGTCGTTTGGAAGCTTTTCCATTTTCTTCTTGTAAGTCTTTGCTTCACTTGACTTTCCTTCTTAAGGCTTTAATTTTTTCTTTCTTCTAGCAGAAAGGGTGGCTTGCTCTTGGGGGAGTTGGGAGTTTCCCCTCCCCTGGCGGCCCCCTCTTGCGGCGGAGGGGATTCTCTCTGAGGGTCTTCGCCGCCGCACGGTCGCGTTGTCCTGTCTAGGGCAAAGATGGATTCCGGGTGGGTCATTCTTTGAGCCGATTCCAACGACCTAGGTGTTGATACGGCGTTTTCCCTTGTGCAGGTGTCGTTATGGGGAAGCCTACCCAGAAGAAGAGAGGCAAGACCGTAGACGAGGCTTCGGGCGGGGCCCTAACTTCTAGGCCCCGGTCAGGGGCTCCCAAAATAAGAAGATCGATCGGGAAAAGTACCCTCATCTGAAGGGGGACGAGGCCGTGTATGACAAGTGGTGCCGCACCATTCTCGATCTCCCGTCAGAGTACGCAAACGAGAAAGAAGATTATTTCTGGAGTCAGCGTTTTATGTCGCAGACTCAGATCGGCCCCGGTCACATGGTGTATTCGCCGGGCAAGAAGGAGCGGCTACCCCACACCCCGCCGTTTGGGGTGTACATGCATATCTACACCATGAAGAAGGTGAGGGTGAGGATGCCGCTCACGGACTTTCAATGTGACGTTCTTCGCCATATGGGGGTCGCGCCGTCGCAGCTCCATCCCGGCGCTTAGGGTTTCGTGCGAGCGTACGAGGTTGCTTGCGTCTTGTTTGGCCAGAAGTCGTCGATTCCGCTCTTTTTCCATTTATTCGAGGTGGCCCACACTCAAGGATATGGCGGGCACGGGATCGTGACCTTGAGGTCGGGTAAAGATCTCCAGATCTTTCACCCGTTCGCAGAGTCTTACCGGGACTTTAAAGATCAATTCTTCCGGTTGGCGCCTACTACTCCGCCCCCTCACTGGTGGTTCGAGAGAGCCCCGAACGGCGGCAGTCGCGCCCGATTCCTGCTGACCTGGAACGCCAAGCACTACGACGTAAAGATCAGTGCTTTTGGTTACGAGGCTGGGGCCTTATCGGAGGTGGACTTGGCCTTCAAAAACCTCTTGGTGGCCGCCATACGGAAGGAAGTAAGGGGTAATCCCCCCAAAGAATTCTGCATTCGGCCGTTGCGTTGTTACGATCTTTGTACTTATAGCGTTCGTAAGAACGCTTGCTTGCTGCGCGAGAGAGGTAGGGTGTTTTTATTACTATGTCCAACGTGTTGTGTGCCCTTTCGTCCTACTAATTTTCTTCTTGTGATTCCTATGCAGGTGCTAAGATGGAGGTCAATGCTGCTTTGGTTGCCGCGCTTCAGGTTCCAGTCGACGAGGTCGAGACTGACAGTGAGGGGGAACAGGAGGTTTCTCGGGACGAAGGGGACGGGCTTGGCAACCAGGGGCAACCTTTAGCCGGGGCCAACCCCGTTGGGGACGAGCAGAGTGAGCCGGTAATCGATGAAGGAAACAGGGATTCCGGGTCGGGCCCAGTTAATCCCGAACGTCAGCAGAAGGGTGCCCTTGAGGTGGATAAGGCCGGCTCGGAGCGCCCGGTCAAGAGAAAACGTCGTTCCTCAGGCGGGGAGGTCGGTACTCCTGAACGAGCGACTCCGATTACTCAAGTGGGTCCCCCGGAGCCAATTTCTGTGTGGGGTCGCGATGCGGTGGATACGGACGAGCACAACAATCAAGTCGACGCTCTGGTGTACAACGAGCTTGATCAGGCGTTCCTGAGCACGAAGGAGCCCTACAATCTCTTGAACTATGCTCTGAAAGCAGCGCTTCAGGCTGCCTCTGTCATTCGTCACGTGCAGCAGGGACCAGTGCTCGACGTGGAATAGGCCAAGGAGCAGGCCGGCGAAGCTGAGCGCAAATTTGCTGAGGCGGGGAAAGAGTTGGTTGAGGCCAAGAAGGCAGTCGAGGGGTTGACCGCTGCTAAGGTGAAACTGCAAGGGGAAGTGCATGAGGTGACTGAAAAGGCCAGGCAGTTTGCAACTAAGTTGGAAATGAGCGAGAAGGACAATGACTATCTGCGCGACCGGGCGGATAAAGCCGAGCAGGAACTGAAAGACCTGAAGGCGGCTCGCGAGGGGGAGCTTAAGGAGATCGAGGCCCTGAAGGCGAAAAACGCCGAGCTCAAGAAGAAGGTTGCCGATCTGGGGGCTGAGAGGAAAAAGATGAGGACCAATCTTAAGGAGATACATAAGGCCTCTTTCGACAATGCATTGGCCCAGCTTGAGGTGGTCCACCCGGGGTTGGACGTGGGTCCTCTCCATTATAGGAAGGTCGTGCTGGGGGGGAAGATTGGTACGCTGGATGATCAGAAGCAGTTCACCCCGTCCTTCCCAGTTGAGCCAGCTCCTTGAGATTCGGCTTACATTTGTAGTTTTGGCTTATTTGATCGTTTAGTAGTGTTTTGTATAAACCCGTTGTTTCTAATTATTGTTCTGTGTTTGTAAAGACTTGTTGTCCCTACCTTTCACCCGGTGCTTGTAAGAACTTATTATTATATTTACTGTTTGCACTGCATTCTTCTTTCTTTACTCGTCCTAGAGTTATTCCATGCCTGAAAGGTCTTTAATGTTTTTGTGTCCGACTGGCCCGGGTGCCCTAAGGGTCTTTAATAATTTTGTGCCCGGTGGGTCTTAGTGCCCTATGGATCTTGGTGCCCGGAGGGTCTTTAATAATTTCGTGCCCGGCGGGTCTTGGTGCCCTATGGGTCTTTAATAATTTCGTGCCCGGCGGGTCTTAGTGCCCTATGGGTCTTGGTGCCCGGAGGGTCTTTAATTATTTGTCGATGCGGTCGTATGTATTGCCCGTTCAAATAATTCAAATTCGACATAAAAACCTGCTTCATTTCTACGCTTGGAGCTCGTGGCTCTAGTCGTCTACAAACTTGGACGAGATGGGTGTGTACCCTTGATTACAAAAGACTAAATTAAAAGAAAACGCTTAGATAGATGGCGGGTGCCTGGTCGGTCGCGGCTTAACTATAGTATCTTCTCAAATTGGTTGCGTTCCAGGTGCGAGGGACCTCCTTTCCTGCCAGGGTTTCCAGCTTGTATGCTCCCGTGCCAGTTGCTTCGACCACCCTATAAGGGCCTTCCCAGTTGGCTGCTAGCTTTCCCCGTTCGGTTGACCGCGACCCGACGCTGGCCTTCCGGAGGACCAAGTCCCCTGCGGTAAAGGAGCGGAGAACTGCTTTCTTGTTGTAGCGAATGGCTGCCTGCTGCTTTGCGATTAACTCTCTGCAGTTGGCTACCGCTCTCCTTTCAGCTAGGAGGTCGAGGTCTTCCCCTATGAGTTGATCGTTCTGGTTGGGGTCGAAACCCGCTGTCCGAGCGCTCGGTTCTCCTATTTCAGCCGGAATCACAGCCTCTGTGCCAAAGGTAAGGCGGTAAGGGCTCTCCCCCGTAGTCGAGTGCGGAGTGGTGCGGTATGCCCACAGGACGTGATCGAGCTGTTCGGCCTAGTCGCCCTTGGCACTCCCCAATCTCTTCCGGAGGCCTCGGAGAATGACCCTGTTGGCCGACTCTGCCTGCCCGTTTGTCTGGGGGTGCTCGACAGAAGTGAATCGCTGCTTGATGTGCAGCCCGTCCAAGAGGTCCCTAAACCCTTTAGAGGTAAATTGGGTTCCATTGTCTGTGACTAGGACCCCGGGGATTCCGAATCTACTTATAACGTTCTTGTAGAAGAAGCGTTGTACTCGAGCTGTAGTGATCGTTGCTAGTGGCTCAGCTTCGATCCACTTGGTGTAGTAATCCACTGCTACTACCAAGTACTTGAGTTGGCCGGGTGCAGTGTCGAACGGGCCCAATAAATCCATGCCCCACTGGTGGAAAGGCCAAGGACTGACTAGAGAGGAAAGATGGGCAGGAGGAGCGTTGTGCAGATCGGCGTGCCTCTGGCATGGGTCACATTGCTTAACATGCTCCGCGGCGTCTTTCTCTAGGGTTGGCCAGTAATAGCCGGCTCGGAGGACCTTTCGGGCAAGGGAACGCCCACCCGGATGGTGGCCGCAGCTGCCTTCGTGGATTTCTGCTAAGACATAGGCTGCTCTGTCCTTAGCCAAGCACTTCAGAAGGGGGGTGGAGAATCCCCGCTTGAAGAGATCATCATTAACGATAGTGTACCAGGAGGCGGGTCGTACCAACTTCTTGGCTTCAGCTTTCTCTTCGGGCAGCCATCCTGATCGGAGATACTTGATGATCGGGGTCCTCCAATCGTCTTCGGTATCGATCGACATCGTAACTTGTCCTAATGGACGATCAGGGTCAGCTACGTAGGGGAGGGCTAGGGTCCCCTGAATGACCGTTTCATTCAGGCCAGGCTTTCCAGTGCTGGCCAGTTTGGCCAGGGTATCTGCGCGATCATTCTGGGCTCTGGGGACGTGGCGGAACTCCACTTTGGTGAAGGTTGAAGCCAGTCGCTTCAAATGGGCCAAGTACTGCTCCAGGATGGGATCTTTTGCTTGAGCTTCTCCGTTTGCTTGTGAGACGACCAGAAGTGAATCGCAGCAGACAAGTATCTCCTTAGCTCCCAGGTCTTGGGCTGTGACCAGTCCTGCAATGCAGGCCTCATACTCGGCCTGGTTGTTTGTAGTTGGGAAGTTAAAGCGGAGGGATTGTTCGACCACCATCCCGGTGCTACTTTGCAATACGATCCCAGCCCCGCCACCTTCCTTGTTGCTCGAGCCATCTACGTTGACCACCTAGGTGGTCTCGGCAGGAGGCTCTTCCTCATTGGTGAGTTCGACCAAGAAGTCTGCTAGGACTTGTGCTTTAATGGCTCTCCTGGGCTCGTAGCGGATGTCATGCTCGGAGAGCTCGATGGACCAGCTAACCATCCGACCGGCTAGGTCAGGCTTATGAAGGACCTGTCGGACCGGCTGATCGGTTCGCACCACGATGCGGTGAGCTTGAAAGTACCTCCGTAGTCGTCGCGTCGTGGTCAGTAGGGTCAGCGCCACCTTCTCCAGCATTTTATACCTGAGCTCCGCGCCCTTCAATGAACGGCTGACAAAATAGACCGGAAGTTGCCTTCCTTCTTCTTCTCTGATTAGGACAGAGCTCACTGCTTTTTCCCGCACGGCCAGGTATAGGTATAGTGTCTCCCCTGGTTTTGGGCTAGTCAGAATAGGGGGGAAGAGAGGGTCTCTTTCAGCTGAGTGAATGCTGCATCGGCCTCCGCCGACCACTCAAAAGTGGCTCCCTTTTTCAGGAGTGTGTAAAGAGGTAGGGCCCGGAGGGCAGCCTTTGGCAAAAAACGGCCGATCGCGGCCATGCGACCAGCCAGCTGTTGGACTTCTTTGACCGTGCGCGGGCTCTTCATATTCATGATCGCCTGGCATTTGTCAGGGTTCAACTCAATGCCGCGGTTGGTGAGCATATATCCCAGAAACTTCCCGCTCCGAACGCCAAAAGTACACTTGTCGGGGTTGAGGCGCATGCTGTGCTTTTTTAACTGCTCGAAGACGACGGCGAGGCCAGCTGCGTGGTCCCCTCCCTTCGGGGTCTTGACTATGATATCATCGATGTAGACTTCGACCGATTTTCCGATTAGGTCCCCGAAGATTCGGGTCATCATCCTTTGGTAGGTTGCCACTGCGTTCCTGAGGCCGAAGGGCAGCATAGTGTAACAGTAGGTGCCCCGGTCGGTGATGAAGGCAGTTTTCTCCTCATCGTCCCTATGCATGGGAATCTGGTTGTAGCTTGAATAGGCATCCATAAGAGAGAGGTATTCATAACCCGAGGAGTTGTCCACCAACGCATCAATGCTCGGTAGGGGAAACGGGTCCTTGGGGCAAGCCTTGTTGAGGTCAGTGTAGTCGACGCACATGCGCCACTTCCCGTTTGCCTTCTTGACCAAGACCACATTGGAGAGCCAGGTTGTGTACTTGACCTCCCGAATAATCCCGGCCTGAAGCAACTCTGTGGTCTGTTGCTGGATAACCTGTTGCTTCTCGGCGCTCATTTGCCTTTTCTTCTGAGCAACTGGTTTGAACTTCCGGTCGACGGAAAGTCTGTGGCTGCAGAATGCGGGGTCGATGCCCGGCATATCTGCCGATGACCAGGCAAATAGATTCCCATTGGAAAGTAGTAACTTTTCCATCCGTTTGGAGAGGTCTCGGGGAAGGCCCTGAGCTATGTTGGTGGTGTTCTCTGGAAGGGGACCGACCTGGATGGGGTGGGACTCCCCGTCGGGTTTGAGGCGTTGATCGTCTCTAGACTGGTCCACGCGGGGGTCGAGGTCGGTCATGAAACTGGTGTGTTGAACGTGAAAGTTGTTCTGCTGGTCGTGCACTTTGGACTTCTTCCTCTTCCTTTCCTCCCTGGCCAGTCTGCAGCTGGAGTTGTAGCAGCTCCATGCCATTTCTAGGTTGCCACGTACTGGTACTGCCCTTCCTGCCCAGGGGTACTTAAGCATTAGGTGGTGGGTGGATATGATCGCCCTGAAAGTGTTGAGGCTTGGCCTGCCAAGGATGGCGTTGTACGCCGTTGGACACTCCACCACCAGAAAGCGAGCTTTTATAGTCCTGCAAATTTTGTGATCTCCCAAGGAAAGGCAAGTATCAAAATATCCTAAGGGTAGGACTCTGTCCCCTGTGAACCCGACCAAATCATGGTCGTAGGGGAGCAGGTCCTTCACCGATAGCCCTAAGCTCTTGTAAGCATCGTAAAACATAATGTCAGCGGAACTACCTGTGTCGATGAGAGTCCTTCGGATCTTACCGTTGCCGATCAGGGCTTCAATGACGATGGGGTCGTCTTCCTCGCCGGTATCCTCGCCGTAATCGTCCTCCGAGAAGGTAATGGCCACCTTCTGCCTCGGGGGGTGGAGGGACCCTGGTCGGGGTCGCCCAGCCGCGGACATGATGACGCGGGTACTCCTTTTCCGGCTGTTGTTGGTGGGCCCGCCAGCGGCCCACCCTCCTGCTATTGAACCGACGTGGACCAGGTTGCTTCCATGATGTCTCCTGACTTCATCCCGGCCGTGTCGGTCGGGGCTTCTTCTCCGTTCTCGGCTTCGTCCACGACGCTCGGGACTCTGGCGACGCGGAGGAGTCCTGTCTCGACGTTCTGCCGATCGGCGTTTGGGAGGAGTTCGCTCACGGTGTCTTGGTGGGGTCGGTGACCGCCTAGGGGGTGGCGAGCGCGGGCGCTGGAGGGCCCCCGTCGACACAGCTACATATTTGGACAGTCTTCCTGCTCTGATTAGTTCCTCCACCTTGTCCTTGAGGTTCAGGCACTCGTCAGTGTTGTGTCCCGGGCTGTCGTGGAACTCACAGAATCTTTTGGAATCCAGCTTGTCCCCTCTCGTCAGGAGCGGGGGGGGGACGGTCTCTGAGGTCGGTGGAGGCTCTCTCTCTCAGGATACGTGAGAGGGAGGAGTTCAGCGGGGTATAACTATCATACTTCTTCCGCTTCGACTTCCGTTCGTCTTGACCCTTCCGTCGGGACTCCCGGGTCGCAGGCTGGTCCTTATGCTCCTTCATCTTCGGCGGTCCTTTGATCGCGAGTGTTTGACTCGCGGCTCTCAGGGTCGCAGCATCCTCCATGTTTATGAACTTCTCTGCTCGAGCTAGAAATTCCTCTAGAGTGTTGGCTGGCTTGCCGTCCAGCGAGGTCAGGAACGGTCCTGGTGCAAGAGCTGCGGTGGCCAGGACCAACCTGGTGTCGGGGAGGAGACCGGTGATATCCCCGGCTTCCTTGTTGAACCGATTGAGAAATGCTTTCAGGGACTCCTTCTCTTTCTGCTTAACCAAAGCCAAAGTTTGTGCGGTCTTCGGTATGCTGCGTACCGAGGAGTACTGGGCTAAAAAGCAGGATGCGACCCCGTTCCAGTCGTGCAGTGAGTTGCTCGGTAAGTTCTGGAACCAGTTCATGGGTCCTTTTCCAAGGCTCATGGGGAAGCATCGGCAGTATAAAGGGTCGCTAGCCCCAGCATACTGCATCGCGCCTACGAAGAAGTTCACGTGCTCCTGCGGGTCGGAATCTCCCTCGTAGAGCTTCACTTTGGGCCGTGCCCACCCCTGAGGGAAAGGAAACGCCATGATCTCCGGGGATAGAGGACCTCCGATCGGCGCTGGATAGGTGACAAGCGCGTTGTTGGACCTGAGGCGGTTGTGCGTCCTATCCCGAGTCGGAGATGGGCTCCGACGCCTGGATGGGCTCCGGCGGGGAGAGTGGCGTCTCCGGGGAGTATGGCTGGCCACCCGCTCGGCCGCGGCGTCTCCGGCGACGTGCTTCCTGGTAGTAGGGGTGGGATCGGGCCCCCGTTCGTCTCCTCTTCCTGGGAGAACGCGAGCAGGGGGCGTGATTGAGTTTCCTGCTCTTCAAGTTGTCGCAGGCGTGCTCGGAGCATGTGAATCTCCTCTTGAGCGTCTCGGATTCTCATACTATGGGCCTGCTCTCGCCCCGCCCCATTGTCCTCTTCCATTGCCCGGATGCGAGCCTCCAAGCGGCAGAGCGCCAAATGGGCCGCATGCGGGGTAATGGCCGCAGGTTCCGGTGAGCGGGGGGGTTGTGGTTGAGGAGTCGGGGGAGGAGGGTGCTGTGGAGGAGGAGGAGGGGTTCTGCGATCCGTAGTTTCGTTGACAGTCTCCACATGGCCTTCAGGAGTTGGAACAGGACGGCGTGAAGTCTGACGTGTCTCCACCATAGCTTGCTAGTTGATGACTTGAGGCGACGGCACGCGATGCTGGGGAGAGTTTTACCAGATCCCCACAGACGGCGCCAATTGACCTGGGAGAGACCAGGCTACCCGTTGACGAGGGGTAGGTGAGGGGGATCTGGACGAGCTGAAGGACTCCAAGCTGGCAAGGTCCCGGGAGGGGCTCCTGCAAGACACTCCGATGCTAAAGTTAGTGGGTGAAGTGGTGAGAATGGTGAGAATAGAGAGGATACGTTACCTTTGGATAGAAGAAGTGTTCCCTTTATATAGGAGAGGCAGGATTAGGGTTGGAGCCATGCAACGTCATGCATGGCTCGTACCTGGGGGCACGGATCACCGTTGGATCCCCTGCAGAGGAACAGTGATCCAACGGTTTGGGGGCCCCTACGGATCTGCACCAGCCAACCTACCCCTAGGGTAGTTGGCCTAGGTCAACCCCTATGTAGTGGGCCCCAGGTTCCTTGTCCTCACCCTTGGTGGTGGGGCTCAGGAGTAGGGGGCTCTTGGCTTCCCCCAAACTGCCCCTTGTTCGGGACTTTCCGTGGGGCCAACCCTGTCCTAGGTCTCCTGTCCGTCCTCGGTCAGGGTTCCCGGAACAGTGGGTTTGGTGGTGGAAATGGAAAAAGAGAAAAATGTGAAGTGAAGAGAGAAGAGGAGAATCGCACCATTTTGGTTGTGATAATGGAGATTGGAGATGAATTTTGATTGAGAATTGAGGACGATGCCCTCACCGAGAAAAACCTCGCAACATGGAAACAGAACAACGACGTAACTTCAAAGATGGCAGAATTGGGATTTTCAAAACAGGGGAAGGGAACCAGAGGTAAATCTGATACGATATCAAGAATGAAGCGAAAGGAAATAAGTTACTCTCCCTGACTTCTCCTAATAATAATGAGCTTCTCTTTATTTTACACTATAAGAAATAAGTTCCTTAAAATTTTAGAACTTTTTTAAAATTGTGTTTGACCCAATTTTAACTTAAAAATAACTTAAAAGTAAAAAATAAGCCGGGCTAAACACTACCTTAGTACATTTTATACTGTACTTCTTTTTAATATATATATCTTAAGCTTATAAAAAAAACTTGTTCTGTACGTACGCAGAATATTATGGATGTCCATTAATTTTAAAGTATTAATTGAGTGAGGAAAACCGAGCATTTGAACGTTTACTACAAGCATTTATGAACTTTGAATTGCATTTACTAAATAATTTAATAAAAATAAGCGTTGACGTTTGACCACTAAGGTATGATTATATTTTGTGTGTATTTTGAAGCTCTCATTTATTGACTAAGGTCTAAGGCAGTTGGTCATGCATTGTCAGGATGGCAGATCAGGTCCTGGATAATTAAATAATAAAATGGGGGATGAATAATTAAAATATCTTTTCCCACAGTTTACTGAAACAAAAGAAGAAAGCACCAACTCATAACAAACCAAAAGTGTAAACGTTGACAAAATTAAAATTAGTTTTCTTTTTCTTCATCAGAAAATTAAAATCAGTTTATCAAAAAAGAGAATATTTTAATAAGTTATAAACATTAAATGAGTAAATTTTTAAATTACGTGGTATCCTGAATTTTTTTTGTGTGGTACCCAGGGTTTCAATTTAAGACTTTTTGATCATTTTGCTTAACATTTCATACTCTTCTATTTCATCTGTTGTTTAATAAATTGATAATTCGTTATATCTATGATTTGATTTGTTCTATTGTCTTCATGTTCACGACGAATGTCAAACCAGTTTCTGTTGATCTGGACCAGCCTTAGAAGATAAGTCATTTTGTTGACTTTAGTACGCATTTCAGACTCTTATATTCCATCTGTTGTTTAATATATTATAAAAAACAACGTATTGATCGACGTATCAAATACGTCAGACATATTACCCGTGCGTTGCACGGGTAAAAAAACACTAGTATTAAGTAATTTAATAGATTATTATCATGTTATTCAAGGTTTAGATTTTACTTTACTTATCAATTAACTTTATCTCATTAAATTTATTTTTTAATGAAAAATGAACGAGGGGTGGAAACGATGATGGTGATGCGCGTAAAATGACCATGGTTAATGGATAAACAAAACTCAGAAAACACAACTCGCAAATCTCACGTCCCTAAGAATGGAACGTTGCATTACTATAATAGAACAAAATCAAACTTTTAACCGGTACATGAGTCTTTATTATCAAATCAACTCATTTTAGTGACCACATCTTAATCTGACTTAAGGTACCACAACAAGCACCAAATTATTAAGATAAATTAATAATTTATCTTATAAATTAATAATCTATCTTATTATTACATTAAATGAAATTTTATAAATATTGTATAAATGGATAGGCACCACAATAATTGTCTACATGAATGGATAGGAACAACAATCATTTGTATGACTTGATTTGCAAATGCAATGAGCCAAAATCATATGCATCAATTTCTCCTCCCAAGGCCCATTCCTGCTGGTCTAGTTCAGGTATTTGAATGTATAAATTTTGTTGACCAAAAAAAAAAAGAATGTATAAATTTTGTTTTTCTACCCATACAAGGAAAAAAATATATAAGAATGAAAGGGGTAAATGTGTATGTAAAGAAGGAAAAAATCTTTTGGTAACTTCTTCAATTTAAATACAATGTCAATATAATAGTTTATTTTAAATACTATTAATTAATTTGGTTTTGACCATTTTTATGAGTGAGAAAAAATAAATAGTTCAATAAGACAGTTATCACATACCTGACTGAGTTCTCAGTATTATTGGAGCATCAATTAAAATTTTATAATAAAAAAATGGAGAAAAGAAAAATTCTCTGCCTTCATCTTTAGGATCCAATTAGCTATAAATACAATACACAAACCATGTTATGCAGTCGTAGCTTGCTCTGGCTCTTGTGTTCTCTCCTCTTTCCTGTAACACAGCCTTCTCCCTCACTGATATAAAAAACCATGGCTTCCTGTGGCGCCTTCCTTAAGCCAAACCACTCTCTGCTTCCATGCCATAAAACTTCAAGTCCAAAGCATGATAGCATAAAACAGGTTGGTGAATCACACTTACTCAAAAGAATGAGTAATGTCACAAGAGACTCTTACACACCACTTCACTTCTGTTTCATTTGCCATTTATGATCAAACAATTAGACACCATTTCTCTAAGTATATGGTTTTCTTATTTGTTTTATGTTAATCTATTTTGGTTTTCATAATTCACTGTTATAATTGCTTTTTCTTACCAAAGACCATGTAATAATGATAATGATGTATGTTTGCAATTCTATCAGTTCTGTGTGAGAGCTTCAGCTAGTAGCACCGATGATGGGGAAAGGACAATTATAAGGAAAGAGAAAGATGAGTGGAAGATCAAATACTCAAGCAAGAAACCAGTAACCCCTTTGCTGGACACAATCAACTACCCAGCTCATATGAAGAATCTTTCCACACAGGTAAACCATTTGAAACTGGTTATCATTTAATTAGTCTTGGAGGCCATGTGAACTGAAGATCTTGCATAAATTTATTCAATCTAAATCACAAGTTATATTAAAATAATAACAAAGATATAAAAATTCAAACTATATTCATTTGAATACTAGTTTAGGCTTTTGATTGGTTAAAAGAAATAGTCAAACAGACACTGTACTGTATTTATGCAAGAATAATTCTGAAATGTTACCTATCCAGGCTGGTGCATCAGTTATTTGTCTCTAGTTAGTTTCTGATTTTTTGTCTTTAAAACATTATGCATGTATTTGTCAGGATCTTGAACAACTTGCTGCAGAGCTAAGGGCAGACATTGTACACACTGTTTCCAACTCTGGTGGGCATCTTAGCTCAAGCTTAGGAGTAGTGGAATTAACAGTGGCTCTGCATCATGTTTTCAACACCCCAGAAGACAAGATTATATGGGATGTGGGGCACCAGGTCAGTCTATGATTCTCTTCTTTGTTCCTGTTTCTGAATAGAAATCAAATGGAATAATAAAAAGGTAACTTAAACTGCATTCATGCAGTGAAATTTGCAAATTTGCTCTTACAAAGAAATTTATGGCATGTTCGATTACTGGTTTGTGAAACATAAACATGAAAGAAGGATTTGATTTTAACAATTAAAAATTGAGGGGCTATCAAAAAATTATTGGGGGATCAAAATCATACATCAACCGTATTAAAGGGACCAAAAGCGCAATTAAGAAAGAAAAACTTGTTTGGTAGGAATTGTATTGAAAAATTAATTTTAAAAATAGATTTTGTTTTTAGTTTTTAAAACTAAAATTTAAAAAATATTTCATGGCTTTTTCTGTTTTTAATTTTCCAGCCATAAGTTTTTAACTTCACAAAATATCTCATTCAAGCCGTTTTTCTTATGAAAAATATTTTTTTAAACTTGTTTCTGAAAAAAAAAAAAAAAAAAAAAAAAAAAAAAAAAAAACTTAAAAATTGATAAGAGAACCAAAGAAGCCCTTCATCTTTATTTCCCTTTTTACATGTCTTTTCTATAGCTGTCAAGTGTCACTTATTGTGTAAGATGGTCTCAGATGCAATAAAATTGCAGGCATATGCACACAAGATTCTCACAGGTAGAAGGTCTAGGATGCCCACTATTAGGAAAACCTTGGGACTAGCAGGCTTTCCTAAGAGAGACGAAAGCGTACATGATGCTTTTGGGACAGGGCATAGTTCTACAAGTATATCTGCTGGTCTTGGTAAGATAATCTTAAACATCAAACATTTTATGAAACACGTGCACACATCCAAGAATCTCAAAAGGCTGGACAACAAACCTCAATGTTCTCAGTTTTTGTACAAAAAATTGTAGGCATGGCAGTTGCAAGGGATATACTAGGAAAGAACAACAGTGTCATCTCAGTGATCGGAGATGGGGCAATGACCGCTGGCCAAGCTTATGAAGCCCTGAACAATGCAGGATTCCTTGACTGTAACATGATAGTTATACTTAACGACAACAAGCAAGTCTCTTTACCAACTGCTACAGTTGATGGCCCTGCAACTCCAGTTGGAGCCCTCAGTAGTACTTTAGCCAAAATTCAAGCAAGTACAGAATTTCGCAAACTCAGAGAAGCTGCAAAAGTATACTTCTCAAACTTTTCTTATAAAAAAGAACTTAGGGTTTCATTTCTTGTGTCAAATTTCATTAGACCGTGGCATCTGACTCCAATTTTATTTGATAAAGACCATTACAAAGCAAATAGGAGGACAGACGCACCAGGTTGCGGCAAAGGTAGATGAGTATGCAAGAGGTATGATCAGTGCATCCGGCTCTACACTTTTTGAGGAGCTCGGCTTATACTACATCGGCCCTGTGGATGGTCACGACATTGAAGGTCTGGTCACCATTCTTGAAAAGGTGAAGGCAATGCCTGTCCCTGGTCCAATTTTGATTCATATTGTAACAGAGAAAGGGAAGGGATACCCACCAGCAGAAGCAGCTGCTGATAAAATGCACGGTGAGAATCGAACTTTATTTATTTTGTCTTAACAGGATTATTAGCAGAAACTCTGAAAGGAGGCTCATATTGTCACACTTTCAGGTGTTGTTAAGTTTGAACCAGCAACAGGCCGTCAGTTTAAGCCAAAATCCTCTACTTTGTCATATACCCAGTACTTTGCTGAGTCATTGATCAAGGAAGCTGAAATAGACAACAAGATAGTAGGGATTCACGCCGCAATGGGTGGGGGAACAGGTCTAAATTATTTCCAGAAAAGGTTTCCAGACCGCTGTTTTGATGTGGGGATAGCTGAACAACACGCCATTACATTTGCAGCTGGATTAGCCGCAGAAGGTCTCAAGCCATTTTGTGCCATCTATTCATCATTCCTGCAACGTGGATATGATCAGGTTAGCCAACAACAATAGACAAATATAGCAGATACTAATTTTATTCTAGTGTTTCTGTTAAACTGTCACAAATCATCTCACATTTTGTAATTTGAATTGTGTATGAAGGTGGTCCATGATGTAGATCTTCAGAAACTACCAGTTCGATTTGCTATTGACCGAGCTGGTTTGGTTGGAGCTGATGGACCAACCCACTGTGGAGCATTTGATATCACATTCATGGCCAGCTTGCCCAACATGGTGGTCATGGCTCCATCTGATGAAGCTGAACTGATGCACATGGTTGCGACAGCAGCAGCCATAGATGACAGACCAAGCTGCTTTAGATTTCCAAGGGGCAACGGGATTGGAGCCACCTTGCCGCTCAATAACAAAGGAACTCCACTTGAGGTTAGCATGAGTAACGAACAGGCATTTTCCATACTTAATGCTAATAGATAAGTAATTAAATGGGGATTTTTTTGCTTATATAGATAGGAAAGGGCAAAATTCTGACAGAAGGCAGCAGAGTTGCCATTTTAGGATATGGTTCTGCAGTTCAACAATGCTTGCACGCAGCACAAATTCTCGAAGAACATGACATTTCTGTGACAGTCGCTGATGCAAGGTTTTGCAAACCCTTGGATATTGATCTCATTAAGCTATTGGCTAAGGAGCACGAGTTTGTCATCACAGTGGAAGAAGGTTCTATCGGAGGTTTTGGATCACATGTTTCACAGTTCCTAAGCATAGCTGGCCTCCTGGATGGACCGCTGAAGGTAAACCTTCCTTTTATGTCGACAGGTCACTCTTTCCATGATTTTTGTTTTCAGCTTCTTAGTTCTACTACATGGCTCCATTTCTCTAGTTGGTAATCCTCATTTGACATTTTCCTGCAGTGGAGAGCAATGACACTTCCTGACAGATACATAGAGCATGGATCACCACAAGATCAGATGGATGAAGCGGGACTTACATCAAAGCATATTGTAGCAACAGTCTTGTCTCTTCTGGAAAGGCCAAAAGAAGCTCTCTTATTCAAGTAAAATCATAAATGGATCAGAATCTTCACCTGGAACCTGGAAGATAAATCATATTCTTAGAAGGCTCCATGCAAGTCACAAAAAGATTTTAACCAAGCCTTACAACAGAAAACATGCAAGTCACACAATTGAAGACTCAAATTTGCTGGCCAAATTTCAATAATTGAATCCGGTCACAGACCCTGTCTATATGTCAACTTGTAGTTATGATATAGTTATTTTATAATAAATTCTGTTTCAGTTCGTGTTGTATATCCACAATGATTATGTCATCTTAACAATGGTTCCAATTAGTGGCAGAAGCTCAAATGGTTACCAGTCGATTCTATTGCTAGCAACAATAAATATTCTGAACAATTAATTGATTCATATTAAATTGATTCTTACAATATTTATAGATAAGGTTTCCTAGTCCTAGTAAAAAAAATGACAAACTATAATAATAAGATACAGAATAATAACAGAACCATACTAACAGAGCTATAGACAATAATCCTAAGTCCTAACATAATAAAAACATTTCAAGATATAACAAATAACAACCATATATATCAAAACTCCCCATCAATATGGAGTGTATAGATTATATGCATCCAGATTGGAGCCTATCTAAGATGTCCTCACATTTGTTAACGATTTAGTGAAACCTCACCCTTAGAGCAAACAAATCTTTTGAAATCTCTCGGATAAAATGACAATCAACTTTTGTATGTTTTACTATCTCATTAAAAACTGGGCTGGAGGAGAGATGCAAAGCTGATTGGTTATCACACATCAGCACCATAGGACCAACATCACATAACTACAATTATTGAATCAAATGTTTTAGTCACAAGAGCTCATAAGTTTTGTGAGTTATTACCTACTCCGATACGTACTTCATGTAGCTACCACACTTTGCTTCTTACTTTTCCACAAGATAAGGTTTCCGTCCGCCCATAAGAATACAACAGCATGAAGTAGATAGTCTATGAGTCGAACCTCCAGCCTAATCTGCATCAGAGTGTCCAACAATTTTCAGTGTAGCCCCGGTTTGGGTAAACAAGTCCCTTTCCAAGTGACCTTTTGACATTGAAGAATACAAATAACGACTTGCCAATGACTTAGAAAGATGTCTTGCTACATTGATAACTTCTTGGATCAATGTATGATCATGGTGAGATAATTCAACTTGCCCACTAGTCTCCGAAATCTTCCTGGATCAGGATAAGGCTCCCCCTGATTGGGAAATGGCTTGACATTGAGATCCCTAGGGGTGTTAATTGGCTTGTTATCAAGAAGACCAAGGGGACAGATGAGGAATTCCTTCATGTAAGCATTGAGCACAGGTCTGTGTTGGAGATGGTATAATTAGTTAAAGTAATGGCAAGACAAGGGGCCAGATGCTCAATTATGCATGGTTATCTTACCTTCACAGGCTACACATGAGGTGTAGTAAGTGAGCATCTGGATGGTCTATGATACAAAAAAGTGATTCTTCACCAATAATCTTTACAGGAGCATAGTCCTCCTTTAAAATGATGGAATCTCTTTGAATCTCTAGCAATAATATCTCTCCCAGTAAGTAAAGTAACAAATTTTATCCAACTGTGACAGTCCCCACAAACTCTAAGATTCTTAAAAATCCTGATAGCAGTAGTCCTGCCACAAGTCTTCCACAAAGCAAAAGCTATAGCTAATTTTTCACTGTGATAATATAAAGAACTCATCTTCTTCTCTTCATGCAAATCCTGCAACACAAATCTGGTATCAGGACTATAACCCAGAGTTTTGACCTTCTCTATTAACTCATGCAACATGTCAAAAATCTCATGAGCTCTTGGGTGAGACATATCTCCTGCCATAAAAGTATGAACCCCTCTATCAACATCAACCCAACTCATTGCCGGACTTTTCTTCAATTTCAAATCTCTTATTGTGGTTTTCATCTCAATAACCTGGTTCCATTTTCCAGCTGAAGCATAAAGATTTGTCAAGAGGATATGCGTCCCTCCATCACCAGGAGCAAGCTGAAGAACTTTTCTCATAATTTTCTCAGCCATCTCTATCTCTCCATGAATCCTACATGCGTTCAGCAGTGTCCTCCATAGTACAACATCTGGATTTGTCACTTCCTTTATCAACATTGCAGCCTCTTCAAATCTCTTAGATCGTCCTAGCAAATCAATCATACAAGTAAAGTGTTCTCTTGTCAACTCAATATTGTGATTATTCTTCATGAAAGCAAATAATTGACAGCCTTCTTCAACTAATCCTGCATTGTTGCATGCCAAGAGAATGCTAATAAATGTCACACCATTTGGTGCAAGTCCCAATTTTTTAATTCTTTTGAAAAGCTGAAGAGCCTCATACCCGAAACCATTTTGGGCATAAGCATAGATCATTGAATTGACGGATACTAAATCTAACTCAGTTAACACATCAAAAACAGACCTTGCCTTGTCTACATTTCCACATTTTCCATACAGATTAATCAGTGCTGCACCAGCATACTTATTTCCTTCCATTCCTAGTTTTGTAGTTATGGCATGGATTTGTTCCCCTACCTCAAGCATTGCAAGGCTAGAACATGCTTGAAGAATGCTGGACAATGTGAAAGGATTTGGACTTACTGAACACCGAATCATTTCCCTGAATACTGACACAGCAACCTCCTCTCTCCCATTTTGCACAAGACCAACTACAAAAGATGTCCAAGTCACGTGGCTTGCATAAGCAAGCTGATTGAACACCTTTACAGAATCCTCAACCATGTTACATCTTGAATACATGGTGAGGAGTGAAGTCTGTGAAGCAACAAAAGATTCCAGACCAGACTTAACAATAAAACCATGAATCAACTTACCATTAATCGAATCCACTAGATTACCACAACTAGCTAAGGTGCTTGCCAGAGTATACTCATTAGGCTTGACTCTCCTATCAACCATTTCCCGAAAAACCTCAAGAGCTTCCCCATCAAGACCCTGCTGCGCATAACCCGCAATCAATGCAGTAAACAAGACCACATCTTTCTCCAAAACCCGGTCAAACACCAAATGGGCATCCCTCATTCTATCAAATTTGGCATACATATCAACAAGAGCACTAGCAACAAACACGTCCAATACCTCCAAACCGAGAACCACCGCCAACCCATGTGCCCTTCGGCCATAGCGTACAAGACCCAACTCCGAAAAGGCCTTAAAGATAGCAGAGAAAGTGTAGGCATCAGGTAAAACACCCTCCACAAGCATGTTCCCGTAGAGCTCAACAGCTTGTTTGCTCTTCCCATGGCTGACATGAGCAGAAATCATCGAATTCCAAGTAACTATGTGTCTCTCAGGCATTTCATCAAACAGCTTGCGTGCTTCAGCTACACTACCGCATTTGATGTAGCCATCAATGAGCTTGTGGCCCAACAAACAGTACGAGAAACCAGAACTGATAACATGTGCATGAACTGCTCTAAGGGTAGTTAAGGATTTTGTGTGTGCGCATTGTGTGATCAGGGATGAATAGAAATTCATACTAGACAGAACCCTCTTTTTTCCAGCTCTGTACTAATATTCTTTCCATTGAAATTCAGTCTCTTTATCAGAACCAAAATGTGCTAGTGGCGGTTTCAAACGCCACAAAATTCCATAAAATTGAATGAAGGGACTAAAATCAATAATGCGCTATTTTAGAGGGACCAGAAACATATGAATAAAAAAATGACAAAAATTCCGTTGCCGGGACTTGAACCCGGGTCTCTCGGGTGAGAGCCGAGTATCCTGACCAACTAGACTACAACGGATGCTTGACATATTGCTATGAATATACGTACTTGTATATTAATAAAATCATTACTAAATACTAATATATGTGACGAAAAGTTAAATAATTTAGTTAATTATTTGACATTTGACTGTAGTGCACTCAATTAACTGCTCTATATAAGATAAATTGTGATTATTTGACTATTGACCATATTTTATGTAGAACTATTCTCAATCACTTGTTTAATTTACAAGCTTGAGTGCTCGACTAATTTTAATACTTTTATTGTATGCTTAACCTTGCTTGTTCATTGTGGGTTTTTCGGAGTAGGAAAATTGGTTTGTATTACACGACCATTGGGTTCTTCCTACCTCAAAATATGTAGATCAACTTGTGAGATTTTACAAGCTTTAAGCAACTGCCTGAGGTCATTGTGCATACAGTTGAATTAAATGTTTGGTAGGAAGTGTATTGATGCCTATAGTAGTTATACTCGACTTAGAATAGGTACTAGAGGTTAGAGTGCGTGATTTGAAATTAATAAAATAATCTATAAAAAAAATTGGAATTCCTTAGGAATAAGGTTAAACCTATCACGCTATGTTTCGATGATTTGAACATTGTTTTCTTTTGTCAATAATTTAATCATTGTTTGTTTACACTCATGGCTTTCTTCCATTATTTTCTCCATCTTATTTTCTTGAAATACCATTATTGCTCATTATGAAAACTATATATACCCCAATTTTACAATAAGCAACATTTAAATGCTCATTAGTTCATCTATCAGCATGCATATTTTATATGTTTTACACTTTTACTTCTAATAACTTGCCATGAGTCAAATCACCTTGAATAATATTATCATACAATGCTTCCATATATAACAAGGTGGCGAACTGAATCGATTGTAATAAAAAAAGAAAAAGAAAAAGAAAACACTCAAAATTTACCTCTAATGATAAAAATAGATATGTGAATATCAACAGCAAAAAACCACAACGGGGATGAACTGTTATAAATGGGGTCTTTAAGTGAAATTGAACTATCGATTGATGTTAGTGGCAGCTGCACCCCTTCTCTTTTTTAAGAGAGAGTGAGGGAAGGGGAGAGAGAGAACAAAAAGAGACATAAATTGAACAAAATCTATGTTTGGAGTGCCTAGAAAGAAAGCATCATCTTTCAGGAAAACAGTAAATTCATATTCACAACGTGATTAGTGAAGGTTGTCGACTTGACGTGTGATAATGGAATGCAACTTCTCATCAGCTCAGCTTACTTGTCCAGATTGAATGAAGGCTTGAAGCAAGCTCTGTGCTGCAAAGGTTTGATCAGGTGTCCCGGATATCACTACCTTCCCTTGGCTTGTTCCGGCAGAAGGATCATAAACCGTTACACTTGCACCTGAAATCTGGTCATCATAACACTAGAACATATTAATACCAACTTCATGGTAACATTTCCTTAGGAATTTGAATAAAATTGATGAACAGCTGGTGAAGTAGAAGAGTTACACAATTGGGGATTAATGGACAAGATACATACTGTCTATAGTGTACTAAAACATGAACCCGAATTTGTGTGTGAATATATCCACAAGCTTTAAGTAGATACACACGCATCCACACTCACAATTTTCAGATGTGGTCAAAAATGTTATTTTCCCAATAATAATATACATAAGATGCCAAAGCTAAACTTTGATAATTTACCATAGTGCAAATAAAGGCAACAACAACCACCAGAGCCTTATCCAACTAGGTAATGTCCTATCATGAATCATGTCAGATAATAAACCATCTAAATCTAAATCAAGTACAAACAAAGCCAAAATTACCTAACTTTCAGGCACGTGCAGACAAATTTAACAAAAAGGAATGCAAATATCTTACAGACATTAATTTTTTTTACGGTTAAAAGTTAAAACCAATAGAATTTGCCACTGAACCACTAGAAGATTCTTACAAACATTATTGATATTTGATAAAATTATGTTATTTAAGAAAAAATATTAGTTCTAAAATAATTAAATTGATCAAAACAAAATAATCAAAAGAAAGCATAAGAGATCAACCACAATTCACCGCGAAGTAATAATTCATGAAAGTCTCTAAAGGAATAACCAAGTACCTGTCTGATTCGATCCACATTGCCGCCATCTTCGCCATAAACAGAACTGAAGACATGTTCAGAAACTACAATCTCCACAGTAGTATTTGTCACAGTAGCAAGCATGTTTCCTCTGTGATGGGGCAGTAAGGGGAGGAGATAGTTTAGAACATAAAAGAGAGAAGAAAATGAAATGCAGGAAGACTGAATCTTATACTATTATTCTCTACCTTTCCTCCACCGTTCTCACCATACAAATAGTTAAATAGCGCTCAATTACAATCATTCCTCACTCTACAGATCACAATCCATTTCTAATTAACCAACTCTAACAAAATCCCTATCTTTCCACATCCCCAAGACATGGTGCTTACACAAAACCTCTCAGATACTTTGGCCTTAAAGTGACTTGTTCGGGCCTCTTGGCAGCATCATGCTGCTCACACCTCATAGATCCAGAATTCTCACCCTTGCTGAGCCAATACCAATTTGCTCCCATCACAAAGGTTGAGAAAAAGACCAGAAGCAGGAAGGTGTCTTACTAAATTGAGGTATTTGTCTACCAAGCAATGTGTTATTTATTTTATTTATTCGTAGTTAATATGTTATGTCAGTGGATTCAACATCAAACTATTAGGAATATCAGATTTTTCTAAGTGCCTGTGTGGTAATCTTCTTTTGTTCCTAAGATCTATTTATTAGTTTAATCAATATTATACAAGATTAAAAATGCAGAAAAATAATTTTAAATTGTCATTTTATAATAATTGTTATATTATTATCATATTTAAAACTTTTAATTATTATAATTTTAATTAAAAATTAATACAAAACTTTTTTTTAAACTCTAAATCTCAACAATAGAATTGGAATGGAATTAATAATTCTATTTCAATGCCTTAATTATTTGCAAAGCCCGAACATGGAATTTTTTATTCTAAACCAATTACAATTTTAACAAAATTGGAATTAAAATTAAAATCTATTTTATAACTTCAGTTACGCCATTGAAAGAGAACATGATAATGTAACTCAGTTAATTTTTTTTATTCAACTGAAAAATGAAATGAAAAAAGTTCATTGATAATATAACCCCCCCTTCCTACAGATTTGGCTCAAGTCGCACATAAGATTGATCTCTTAATTCTAAGATCACTACCACCAAGATTGATCTCTTCAGGACAAGAAATAAACTTCCATAGTGAAGGACAAGGGCATCATCTGCTAACCTTTACTAAGATAGTTGTAAAAATGTAAAAAGGGGATGAATGACAGCAAAAAAAATTGTATTCCATGCTGCATTACACTGACCTCCCACGTTCGGAATTCTCACTTAAATCCGTATGTAATACTCCATTCTCTGAGTTAGATCCACCATGCCCCCCAGCATTCTGCAAATATAAAAACTCTTAAATATTCTTGCCATAAGACCCTATGAAAAACCAGAAACAGACACAAAAGAAATTGAAAGACAAGTAACTCAAAGGAGGTGAAGAATACCTGTCGCATAAACCTCCCTAAAGGAAAAGCAGATTTTCCATGGGCAGAAAAATTACCCTCTGCAATATCCTTATTCACTTGAAAGTTGGAATTCGTTCTTGCTTCAGCAAGCACCTCATTTGGGTAAAGATTATCCCTGATTCTACTAGTGATTTTATGTAGAGCATTTTGTACACATCTGTACCCACCAGTGATCTGCATTAAATCTCTCTTTCTAATTACAAATTTGACTGGGAGACATGACAAAACATTGTTGGAGCCATAACAACTCAATCTATTCTGAGTGCATGAATGCCTCAGTAGTCAACTCGGTGCAACAATAGAAGATATTTGTTATGCAGTGTCACTCTGCAATCTACACCAATAACTAAGCAGATAGAACAATGATAAAAAAGATACTGCAAACTAAGTACACGCAAAACACAGGAAGTTCCACAAATAAACTAACAGATAAGGACCACTTTTATTGGATGTAATACACATTTTTCTATTTTAAATATTTTATAGAAATACATTTGCGAAAGACAAGCAGAGCTTCCAGAGAGTTACAGTTCTTAACTGTTTTCCATATCACTATCAAAGAACTTTACATTGGAAATTTAGCAACAAATAATATGTTCTCTTTTTATCATGAAAGGATATCAGAATATGAAAACAAAATCAAGCTTTTAAAAACTATAGAAGTTCATGATGTTAAATTTAAACCCATAACATCATTGAAAATTGAAAAATATGGCTAACTGGATTTACACGAGATAAGTCAGTATACCTGTACTACCACATCATTATCAGAAGCAGTTGGAACCGGCTCTCCATGCAAAATTTGTATATCAGCCCTGGTTGACTCTTTCAATTCCGAAATCACCTGACCTTCATTGCCATTCAAGCAATTTACAGAGCTTGATGCAACTAAAAGCCTCACAGTTACAGGTGATTCTACACTAGATGCCGGTAGAAAACCCTTTCCAATATGATCTTCAATAATTCTAGCGAAGACCAGAATAACAGCATCTTGTGCTGGAGAATAACTAGATCCAAGGTTCTGGATGAACAAAAGTCAAATCTAAATCAACAATAAGAATTATGGGAATGCAAAATGTGTTTTCATGCAGATCTATCAAATGCATGGTTTATGTGTCGTTTCATTAACATACACCCAAGAAAGAGGGAGCAGAAGAAACTTGAAAACACTATGAATGAGCATAAGTCATTAGCGTCACAGAGCAACAGTCTCATATGACTAACCTCGATGGCAGAAACGGTGACAATGCGCTCAGCAAAGTTGTTTATAGGAGCTGCAAAGATAATAGAAGCACCTGTTTTGTTTTCTAGAGCTCTGACTATAGCCCCTCTTTTGCCAATCACACTACCAGCTACGTTATTAGAGCAAAGGATTCTGAACACAACTTGGTGCTCTGCACCTTTCGAGTCAAGATTAAAGTTTCCATTAGAGTTTGTTGTCTGTCTTGAAGCATCGTTTATAGATAAACCTTCCATGGAGGGTAGCCATGAATTAAGGTGAGGAAAAAGTTCATCATGTGGATCCGGGGATGACATATCAGAAGAGCTAAGAGTTGGCGGGCTCAAAGATACCGGAGCTTTGGCTAATGGTGGACAATCTTGAAGACAATGAGATACAGAAACCAGCGCTTTCTTTACACCCAAACTTTCACCAGTAATCTGCCAATCCAACAAGTTCCCATATTAAAGAAAATGAAATGACAATTTCTGCTGATTCAGTATTGCCATTTGGCAAAATGAAAGATCAGAGTCAATCAGCTGAATTACTTAACATAGACATTACTATAATTAGCAAAACGTGCCACTCGCCTACAATCTCAAAATTCACCTCCATACACATTGAAATATGATACTCATTCAAATTAACCAATGCAGTGTTGAAGATGCAAGCTTCCTAGGAAGAAAAAACATACCATGTAGGCGTTGACCACTGATAAAAACAAAACATTTGACATATTATTCTCAAACCTTGATCCAAAATTTTCATAGTAACAATAATAAAAATGATAATGATAATGATAAAACTCACTAGAACTAACTCCTCGTCTTTAGCGGCACAAGGAGGAGAAGGGCAAACCCTAATTTTCGTACAAGTATTATTCCTAATGGTGGAAATGTTCTTCCCTCCTTTCCCCACAAGAGCACCAATCTGAGAAGTGTGTGCAAGCAATTTACAGACAACTTCACTGTTAATGGTTCTGTTAACCCCTTTCTCAGCTTCAAGCTCCCAAACCCTCTCAAAAACCCTAACCGAAGCTTCCTGCGCGTTGGAAACCTCGACCTCGCCATCTTCCAACGCGACGCCTTTCCGGGGCCAAAGAGACCCGATTATCAGTATGACCCGGTCATCGGTGCCGGGCACGGCGTCCTCGCAGTGGATTTTGCAACCGGTTTCTCGCCGGAGCTGGGACACGATGGAACCGGAGCTGCCGATTAAGCCGCCGACTATGGACGCGTGGCAGACCAGACGGAACGCGATCTGACCTGGGAGAATCTTGAATACTGGCCGCTTTGACTTGTAGTTGCGCTTCGACGATGACGGCCGCGGCGACCGGTGCTGGTGCTGGTGCTGGTGTTGTTCGGGTTCGGCGGCGGCGGGGGAAGTTGGGTCTTGCATTGGGAGAGAGGTGGATTCCATTACTGTGTGATTTGTTTCCATCAGTCAGTGATGATGAGAAGAGAAGAGAATCGTGAAACGACACAAAAACGGAAGGAACGAGGAAAGAGGTTGGACTTTTTTATTGTCAAAGTTAATTAATGTTTGGATGTGTTTTGTTTTGTTTTGTTGAAATCAATGTTTAATTGCAAGTTGTTAATGGATGGAACAGTGTTAATGCCACTGTAATAAATTGAAATCTCAAGTTAATGAATCATGATTAACATCAGAGTTGATTAACAGAATGTAATTGATTGTCAATGAGTCAATTATGGTCCTTTATTAGGTCAACATTTTTACTATGTTTGACATAAAAGAAAAAAATCTGTTAGTGTTAGTGACTTGGTGTAGTGAAATCGTTGTTGATTAGGTTAAATCTGTTTAGAGTTAGGTTGTTATGTTAGTTTGAATTGTCATTTGTGTGTTTTTAGTATAAAAGCAAATACTGTTTGTTTCTTTATTTCTCTCATTGAATCATTCTTACTTCTTAGTGTGTGACAACCGATCAATTTTCCAGTTTCATGCTCCTCTCTCGTTTCCTTTCTTTGATGCTCTCCTTTGTAGGCCTTTTTCCATGCAATGCTTGGTTTTAGCAATTGGTCAAATGACCTCATTGTTGTAAGTTGTAACACAATGGTTTAACTTTTACCCCAAGCATAACCAGAGCTATGTCTCTTTCCTACCATGTCACGTCCCTATACAAAGACCAGGCAGCAGCAATTTCTTTTTTTTCTTTTGAACTTTTTTGTAATTTTTTAGAAAATTGAATAAAGGTTAAAAATGAAATTTAAAATAATAAAATTAAAAGGTTATGTTCAAATGAAAATTAAAACTACACCTAAAAAGAAAATAGATAAAATTAATATTAAAAAAAGTCGGATAAAATTGGGTACTGACAAACATCGCGACAACAATGGGGCTTAAGGTGGGTGGAGGTGGGGAAGGGGAAGGGGAAGGTTTGATGGATAAAGTTGGTGTGAGATTATAAAGATAACCATGACCCAGTATTTATTGAATAATTCACGGGCATACTATTCATCAAACTCTGACTATCACTAATAAGTAATAATGAGTTAGAGTGGGGTTGGGTAGCTCACATGGTTGAGATATGAGTAATTGTAGGTGAAGGGTCAAGGTTTGAACCCTAAGGATGGATAACTTATACTAATTTACTAACAATTAACATTTGTCTATAAAAAAAACTAATAATGAGTTAGATCCATTTCAAATTAAGGTCGCTTAGGTTGAAGGTATAATGATTGATGATTTCATTGTCTACCAAACTGACACTTATAATTTCTTAGTCGATGCTAATTAGAGTTAATCAAGTTAGTGTTGCCATTAAGCGACACAAGTTTAATTGTAGACGCTTTGTGTCAACTATGCCGGTACTAACTGATAGTTATTGACGTCAGTTTTGGGACTGAAACATAATTTTGATGCTAAAGCATCCATTTCTTGTAGTGAGTTTTTTTATATTTATAATAAGCAATGTTTTAAAAATCAAACTGAACATTGAACCAATAAAGATATTGGTTCACAGTTCAATAGTTTAAACATGATCCAACCAATAACACTTAATTTTTTTTAAATATTTTTAATATAATAAATAATTTATTAACGTAAAATGCTAAGAATTATGTCAAAATAAATTTTTAATTGACATAAAATCATTATAATGTATATGTTATATGACAAAAGATAAATATAGAAATGATAATCCAAGTATGTGGATATTTCAACTTGATCTTGGACATTTATTTGAATAAAATGCATTTTTATTGATTTTTAAATATTTTTGTATTATTTGGATTTTTTTCATTTTGAAAAATATGATGGTTTAAACTGATTCATTGGCATCAATTTTTGCCAGTTTTTACCAATTGGGTATCTCTAACTCTAATATCTACTAATTTTTTCCTTGAAATAGACCAATTGCTTAACCGTCCCCTGATTCAATTAATCAAACCGGTTGCGCGGTTTGATTTTCAAAACTAGGATAATAAGTATCAATATGTACATATCTTTACAAGATCTCATTCTCAATACAAATTCATTTTTACATGAGTTGTTGAAATGTTTGTTTTTGTTTTTGTAAAATATGGTTTTTGTCTTGGGAAAATATGGGTGAGCTGGATCAGGGCCCTCCAAAAAAATTAATAGTTTTTAGTCCTAAAGCGTTAATGAAATAGGTAAGGTTAGTCCATGTGGTGCATTTTGCGTCTCTAATGCACAATGACCATATTTTACAAGGAAGCAAGGAGTTCGTGAAGGAATGTAGAAACAAAAGGGCACGACTCTGTAGAAGTCAATACAAATGAAAAAAACATGTTCTCTAGTCATTTTATAACTGGATTATTTGGGTATTGGGTCAGCTAGATAACTCAAGTACGCCCAATTCATGGAAATCCCAATGTAAGTTATCCACCTAGATCATAACAAGTCATCCTTATCCTTATCCTCATCAAGGCTTTGTCGTCAAGGCCTAAAGTCATCCTTATCCTTATCCTTATCAAGGCTTTGTCGTCAAGGCCTATTGACTCCTGCCTTTGGAGGATTGTGGACTGTTAATGTACTGGGCCGACCAAGTTACTAATATTATGTCGGAATCTTAGCATGCTGACTAGGTACCTGTTAACATGTGTCGGTCATCCACAGAGAAATATTTTAAATACATTCTCCCCCGCCTCATTATTAAGTACCCCAAATTCTCTTTGTCATCCTCAAATGTAATTATCTGATTCTCTCTCCATCATTATGTTTGCATAATTTGCAAACCACTTTATTTGTGATATAGGGATACATGAACTATATTTTATAAGGGGCTCTTCTATATCTAACAGGACATGTTCATTTTACTGAGATCCTAATGTAGCCTTCTTTTTAGGTTTTTTCTTGAACAATAAAGTATAGTAATGTTTTTTATGAATGCAATGTTCACGCAGATAAGCCATAAGATGGCAGACATTCTTCGATTTTGCTGAACACTCTTATTATCCTTCTATTGTTAAAGATTTCTAGTAGACATATATCTTACTCAGTGAAAAAATTGAAAATTAGCATATTGGACTTAAACCTTGAATTTTTTAAGTAGGCATGATAGTATAACCTTATACAATATATTATGGACTTATCCATTGCTTGGTGCTCACATTGTATTGTATAAGCTCATACATCAATCATCTCTTATATATTAAAATGATGGATTACTTAATCCACACTATAGATGATGGATAAGATATAATAATAACATAATGGATAAACTTCTTGAATATCTTTAATCAACCGCCACCACCACCGGCGCCGCCACTACCGCCGCCATCACCACCACCACCACCGTCGTCGTCGCCACCACCACCACGCTCCATCATTGCCACCATCGTTGATATCGTCATCGTTATCGCCACTACTACCACCACCATTAATGCCACCACCCCCACCACCTCTACCGCCACCACCATGATCGTCGACAACATTGTTATCGCCACTACGACCACCACCACCCCCCACCACCCCTTCCGCCACCCTCCACCACCGCTGTTGTCACCATCGCCGCCACTACTACCATCACCACCACCATCACCACCCTCCAAACACAACTGTCGCCACCAAATTATGTTAGTGTATGACCAAACGTTGTACAGTATTAAAATTTTATCAAGTCCTATCATATCAAACCTAATACAATCAAATTTTATACTATCAGACCTTATACTATAAGGCATACCAAACTAGCCATTATTGAAGTTGATTTTTTTATAGACAAATGTTAGTTGTTAAAGATGTTAGTAAATTAATCTCTCATCCGGGTTTGAATCCGAGACCCTTCACCTCACCCAAACTCTTAAATCCATAACTCTTACCACTTGAACTATCCGAAGACATTGAAGTTGATATTTTACAATCTAACTCCCATCAAAATTAGGTTGAGTAGTTGGGTGAGGAATGTGACTTCACATTTGAGAGCTCTAAATGGTTAGTCAATTCGTTGTAACTTGTAAGCATTCCCACATCGTGGGCTCGTGGCAATTTAATCAGAGACCAGAACCCGCGGCTATGAACGAACCACGATTTCCAAACCCTGCTTCATCTCTCTCACACAACACTGCAATCACAGTTTGATCATCTTCCAACAACCAATGCAATTGTCACAGAGAAAGCATAAGCTCCCACAGTGACCAACCCTCGTTCATGGCTTCTAGATGAGAAAACTCACACCCTTTTCCACTCTTCTCCATCACAACAACAGCCTCCTTAAACCCCTTAAACCCTTCTCTTCGTCTTCACTGCAACCCGATCTCCCTTCTCAGATCTTCACCATCCTCTCTCGCCCCCAATGGCGAAAAGATCCCACCGTTAACACCCTTATCCCCTCTCTCACCACAACCCACCTCTCCTCCCTCTTCAACCTCAACCCTCACCCTCTCACCGCCTTGAACTTCTTCCGCTGGATCCGCCGCCAACACGGCTTCACCCACACCGTTCGTTCCCACGAGCCGCTTCTCCTCCTCCTTGTGCGTAATGGGTTGCTTCGTGCTGCTGAGAATGTTCGAAACTCCATGATAAAGTCATCTCTCTCCCCCCATGATGCGAGGTTTGTGCTGAATCTTTTGCGCCGTATGAACAATAGTGATGATGAGAAGCTAGCTTTTAAGCTTTCTGTTACCTCGTATAATAGGCTTCTCATGTGCTTGTCGCGTTTTGCTATGGTTGATGAATTGGGGAGTTTGTATAAGGAGATGTTGGATGGCGGGGTTGTTCCGAATTTGATAACGCTGAATACCATGTTGAATGCTTATTGCAAATTGGGGAACATGGTTGTGGGGGAGCTTTATTTTTCTAGGTTGCTAATAGGTGGTTTTTGTCCTGATGCATTCACTTACACTTCGTTGATTTTGGGTTACTGTAAAAATCATGCTGTGGATAGAGCTTGTAGAGTGTTTGAGCTTATGCCGCAGCGAGGCTGCCCGAGGAACGAGGTTTCGTATACTAATCTTATTCATGGGCTCTGTGAAGCTGGGCGGCTCGATGAGGCTCTCGAGTTGTTCTTGCAAATGAAGGGGGATAAGTGTTTTCCCACGGTTCGAACTTATACTGTTCTCATAGGGGCGCTCTGTGAGTCGGGTAAGGAGGTGAAGGCTTTGAAATTTTTTGAGGAGATGGTGGATAGTGGTTGTGAGCCGAATGTTTATACTTACACTGTGTTGATTGATTACTTCTGCAAACAGAGCAGGATGGATGAGGGGATGGAAATGTTAAACAAAATGCTGGAGAAAGGCTTGGCTTCTAGTGCTGTTCCGTACAATGCCTTGATTGCTGGGTATTGTAAGCGTGGGATGATGGATGACGCCATGAATGTTTTGGTTATGATGGAGTCGAATAAAGTTTGTCCAAATGCTCGTACACTTAATGAACTGATTTGTGGGTTTTGTGGGAACAAAAGCATGGACAGGGCAATGGCATTGCTTAATAAAATGTTTGAAAAAAAGCTGTCTCCGGACCTCATCACGTATAACACATTAATCCACGGGCTGTACAAAGCAGGTGTTGTAGATAGTGCTTGCCGATTGTTTGATTTGATGATTAAAGATGGTCACATTCCTGATCTGTGGACCTTTAGTGCTTTGATAGATGGCCTCTGTAGAACGGGTAAGATAGAGAAAGCTCATCAGATCTTTGAGTCTCTGAAGGAAAAACATGTCAAAGCAAATGAACATATATATACAGCCTTGATTGATGGATACTGCAAGGCTGGGAAAATTCAAGATGCCCATTTATTATTTAAAGGGATGCTTGCAGAGGATTGTTTGCCAAACTCTATCACGTTTAATGTATTGATAGATGGCATGCGCAAAGAGGGGAAAATGCAAGATGCAATGTCGTTGGTGGATGACATGGTAAAGTTTGATGTGGTGCCTACTGTTCGCACATATACAATTCTCATTGAGGAAATGCTGAAGGGAGGTGACTTTGACCGTGCTAATAGGATCCTCAACCAAATGATTTCAATTGGATATCAGCCTAACGTCGTCACATATACTGCATTTATCAAGGCATATTGCTGCCAAGGAAGGTTAGAGGATGCTGAAGAGATGGTGGCCAAGATTATGAAAGAAGGCATAGTACTTGACTCCTTGATCTATGATTTATTAATTAATGCATATGGATGTGTGGGACAACTAGATGGTGCATTTAGTGTTCTCAAACGCATGTTTGATACTGGCTGTGAGCCTTCGCGCCAAACTTTTTCCATCCTAATGAAGCATCTAATAAATGAAAAACATAAGATGGAAGGGAGCAATCCTGTTTCTCTGGATTTAAATTCAACTAATATCTCAGTTGACTATGCAGATATATGGAAGATAACTGACTATGAAATCACAACTATGCTCCTTGAGAAAATGGTGGAATATGACTGTGTGCCTAATGTAAACACTTATAGCAGGCTTATTAAAGGATTTTGCAAGGTGGAACGCATGGACATAGCCTTCAGATTGTTCAATCATATGAGAGAAAGTGGAATTTCTCCATCTGAGAATAATCATAATTCTCTTCTTAGTGGTTGCTGCAAGTTGGGAATGCATGGGGAGGCATTGGGATTGTTAGATTCTATGATGGAGTGTAGTCATTTGGCTCATCTAGAATCCTACAAGTTTCTCATTTGTGGGTTATTTGAACAAGGGGACAAAGAGAAGGCTAAAGTAGTTTTTCATAGTTTACTAAGTCGTGGGTACAATTACGATGAAGTGGCTTGGAAAGTTCTAATTGATGGCTTAGCTAAGAGGGGGTGTGTGGATCAATGCTCAGAATTGTTGAATATTATGGAGAAAAATGGTTGCTGTTTACATTCTGAGACTTGCTCTATGTTAAATCAGGAACTAAATGGAAATTAACAAATTGATTGTTTATTTTACCCTGGAATGGAACAGGGGAAAAGAGGCTTCCCATTATTATTATCATCAGTTTTTTTTGATGAATCTTGTTAAGGTTGTACAGATGGAAGAACACCTGCAATTTTGAAATACACTCTGAATACACTTACTCTATGTCTCTGTCTAAACTGGTGAGCTGGGATCAGCTCTTTTTGCGGTAATACTTAACAGTCACAGACAAGTCTAATCACACGGAGAGAGAGCAATCAGCAGAAGATCAAGAGGCGAGTGACTATATAAATTCTTGAGAGAGGGCAATCAGCAGAAGATCAAGAGGCAAGTAACTATATAAATTCTTGCTCAAATTGCATTTCTTCATTTTTATTATCTAATGCCTCATTTTATGCTTTCCAATTTTTTATTTCACAGCTTGTCTCAGACTGTTTGATGAATTATATTTGATTTGATAATTTCACCTGAATTATTTGCTACTTTACTTGAGTCATATTATGCCTTTCAAGTTTCTATTAAATATGAAATTGGTTGAACTCTTAGTGTTAATAAATACACACTAGAGTTCCAACTTCCAAGGTATTGATCATCATTGGAAATGAATGGGATTTTTTTATCAAGAAATTTATCAGTAATTTTATGCTGAGCATAACACTTTGGCCATTCATCGTATAATTGGGTTTGGGGGTTGTTGTTTATCATATTGGTGTATTTGCTAGTAGTGTTTGGGGGTAGGGATCGTTGTAAAGTTGGGTTTAAATTAGTGAGTTTATATGGCCATATTACATAAAAAAACTTGGATTTGTATTAGATCTCTTGGTTCAACATTGTGATATATTTTTATGTAGTTAATGCTAATGGTTGAGACTGAAAAACTGTTTATTGATTGAGAAGTACTTAAGTAGCATTTTGTCACAAAGGGTTGAGCTTTGTGCTTTCTATTCTAGTGCTGTGAATGAGTAAACTAATATCTGTTGTCTTAAGTGAATTTGGTGATTGGCTTATCAATGTGGGTGTCTATTGAATTATCTCTCTAAAGAAACTCGTTTGCCCAAAAAAGCAACTGAGTGATCTGTAACCCTTACTTGAACACCACTAATTTTCTCTTCTATTTTTCTCACAGGTGTTCTAGGGGCAACTAAGTCTATTCTTTGCAACTCGTGACCCAAGCTGAAGGCTGAAGCTGTATAAGACAACCTAGAGAGTTTACTAGTCAATGTCTTTTGGAACCGCTAAATCTATGGTCGTTATAGATTATAGTCAAAGATTCATTGGTATTAGGAGAATTCATTTTTTTTTTGGTCATAGGAGAATTCATTTCAAATGTAAGTAATTGATGTAGTATTTAGGAACCTAGTATCCTACTACTGTCTTGGAAGGATTGTTCTAAAGCTTCCGAATTTTCTTCGCAATTTTGGCAATGTGATTGGGGAGCTGACGAAAGAAGATACAAGTTCACAGGAACAGCTAAAGAAATTAAATTGGCTAGAAATTAAATGAAATATTATGCTTTCCAGACTTTTGCCTCTTGCAAGCAATACTTCAGTAGCGGTAGGTACATTTCTTCTACTCCCATTAGTATGTGTTCATGCTTGTGATTCTCGTTCTTTTTCAGTGTATATATTCTTGGAGCTTAGGATGCTCGGAAGATATGCTGTATGTACACGTTTGTGGCAGCTCTGCCTACAAATAGGAATGCCTATATACGCGTACATATAAATCAAAAGCTTGCGATATGTTCATGTTATGATAAATATACTTGAGCGAAAATGCGAAATATAATTTACAGTTGATTTGTATTATAGGATAATATTTCAAGTTTTAATCAAATCTGAATTATTCAATCATTTTGAAACGGATTAGAAGTATTGAGCATTTACCTCGCACTTTAACTGAAAAAAAGCATTCAATTTGCACATTGTATAAGGTTCTAATGGTAGGTTAAATTGTTCAACTCATGTAGTGCCTCCATATTATAAACGGGTAATTGTTAAAGAAAGATCAATTGACATCAAATATGCAGTCATTTATCAAATTTGAATAATTTTCATTCTTCGATAGAAAAAATAATATTTCTCATTCAGCATCTTTCATTCTATATACTTTGGGGAAGTTACGGTGGAGTATTCTCCATAAGAAGGACAAGACAAGGGTCCATGTATTATCCCACATATACCATAGTCCATAGAGGCGAGGCGACTCATTGCTTTCAGCCCAAACTCCCCATAATCCTTCATAATGGTGGTGTAGCATTGCAGTGGCATTGTACAGTAGAATTCTTTCTCATGAAAAAGTTTTGAAAATTAAAATAACCAATAAAAAATAGGAAGCATAAGCCAGTGAAGAAAAGTAAAAACTTCCCTTCCAATTTACGTAGCTGTCATGTGATCAGAAACATTAAACAACTACATGCCAACAAAAGTAGATCTAATTTTAATTTTACATACAATGTCCCTAGAAGAAGTTAGTACATTAAGGGAGTGATTACTTCAAAAAATATATGTTAGATCCAACATGGTTAACTTTGCAATAATGCACTATGTGTGGTCTACTACAGTACCAGAAGGGGCCTCACAAATTTGACAAGGATCATACCAGATTTAAAGGGCTTGAAATGATGCACAAATTGGCTGACCAAAATACTAGAAAAACTATTTACTACTGGGCGAAGTCAGTCTATTTTCCTCTGAATCAAGCTTTGTTGAAGAAGGGGAACCCATCAATTCCTGGAAGCCCTCCACCTTAACAGGCCGGGCTCTAACCATGCCAATGTTCCTATATGCAAACAATAAAACAGTAGTCATAATAAAGATAACTTAAAATGTGATCATAACAGTACCATTTATTTAAAGCAACTCACGGCGACTGCATTGCAGGAATCTGTAGGTTTGCCATCTGTCTGAACTGATTGCTAGATTGAGGATGGAAACTTGACATTGCAGCCATCTGCTGCTGCCTAAACTGCATTTGAGGATGTCTGGTATTGAAGGAATTACCATCAACTGGTAAATCTGTTTGGTTTTCAATCTTGACTTGAACCAATGGTCTTTCCTTATCTATATCCATTGCAGCGCGGGGAGTAGACGTTGGGTGAGTTCTCAATCTCTCTAACTGCTGCTGCTGTTGCAATTGCTGCTGCTGCTGCTGTTGTTGCAACTGCTGCTGCTGCTGCTGTTGCTGTTGCAATTGCTGCTGCTGTTGCAATTGTTGCTGCTGTTGCAATTGTTGCTGGTGCATAGCCAAATTACGGGAATGCAAAAATTGTTGCATCTGTCTCATCTGAACCTGCACATTAAAAAAAGGGTACTAATGCATTACAGAAATCATTAATCAAGCTTGCAGATAATATATTGAAAATCTATTCCTGAAGAACGATATCAATCATGTTATATAGGATGCAACATGCCACAGGTTAACTAAGAGACAGAAAGGACATACATGCAGAAAAAATTTCAATCATCACAAAATCTCCTCCTTTACATGATGTATAGTTGGTTAGGGGGGCAAGAACAATGCATGTTTCGAATGTATAATACAAAGTTTAAAACTCAAAAGGAATAATGTCAAATCACTGCTACCTCCATGACTCCATCAACTCAAAATAGAAGAGTTGGAGTCTTATATGAACCTAATAAATCAGACAAACTAATAGCAAACTAGCAAAGTAAACAAAATGAGATGTGAACATATATAAATATGACACCGTGCCATATAAATTGGACATGAGACCAAAAAGAGAAATGCAGCCACAGGGGTTGAAGATGGTATGTGAACTGCAGTCTCATGTAACTCACTTGAATCATGAATGGTTGTGAGGATAGGCCTTTGGTTAATGTGTCCTCTAACTGCATACATTTGTATCAAATAACATGCAACATAGAGAAAATCCTTTTTTGATGCAAGCTATAGACAGCGCTGGTCACAGATCAAAGAGAAAGTCTCATAATTACACTTGAGGCACGGTGTAACTTTGTTTTGAAAAGCATATGATATATATCCAAGAAAAGTAAAAGGTTGTCAACGGATCTTAATTCTGTTAATGTCCATGCTTTACATTGTAGTATCTTACAACCTTAAACAAAGCATAAAGAAGTGGATATAAGTACCTCTCGAGGTAGCCTAACGGAACTTTGCTGTTGTGGCTGCATCTGCATCTGACTTCCGAGAACTTGTTGCTGACTTTGCTGTACAATATTCTTGGAGCCATCTTTAACCACATCCACTAATGGGGCAAAATTACTGCGAGCAAGAGGGGAAAATGTTAAAATGGATCCATCACATGTCAAGGTATATTGAGTTAAAAGAAAACTATAAATCAGGCTAATATAGCCCACAGAAAGCACCCTACACATGATGATACATTCAGCATCACAAAGTTCATATCATAGTAGTACAGTTTGTTGTCATGTATTCCGCTTCTTCCTCTCTTCTCTCGCAGATTTTTATTTCATAAATGTGTGAATAAAGCAGTACACTACTCATTTTTTCATTACATGAAAATAAAACAAAAAATTGTAAAACATGTTACACACACACACTTCAAATATTCAGCAGCAAATTGCTTTTTGCTGGATTGGATGAATATGATACAGGTTAACAAATGGAAAACCTGACAAAGCAAACATTGGATGCATTAATTTCAAACTTACCTAAACCCCACTGTTTTAAGCAACATCTTAAGAAGTTCAATGGCGGAGCACTGTTTTTTATAACTATCAGTAAGCACTTTCAGATTGGTACCGATTTTAACAATGCGTTTGCTCATCACTTCAGCAAAGTACTCAACCGGACCTTCCATGGAAGCTTCAAATCCCACCCCCAACAATATCCGCGCCACCACCTTCTGAGACAACTTCGTCCCTTGCTCCGGACTAAGAACTCTGCCGGTCCACTGAGGCCTGAATTTCAAGGGTCCCCCATGTTCGGCGCTAATGATCTCAGGCCTAATCCCAAGCCTCTCGATCATAGCAGGATTCCTCGTCATAAGAGGAGGCAATGTATCAAGAATACTACTATACAGCTTCATCTTTTGTGGATTAATCTCCACCCTGTTAGACATTGGAAGTGCACTCTCAGGTACACAGTTCCACATAAATGTTACTTCAGGAAAAACAGACTCATCACCATCACCATTATCATTGCTATCATCAACAAAATTACCACCATTTGGTTGCATTGTGGAGGCATGATCAGCAGCATGATTTCCTTCCCTAAACGCGAGACGCCTCTTTTTCTGATTCGCGGTGTACTTAACATAGGAAGCCATCTCCACCGGGGAGCGTTTCGGGGATTCTCGGTCGCCGGCGAGTAGCTTCTTGTTCGCCTTATAGCTCTCCATGACCTGAGTATACCAGGTTTCAGGCAAATCGTCGTTCCGGTACGCTTTGGATTGATTCTGCATAGCGATTGAAAGAGAATTCACACACTACGAGAGTTGAATTTGAATCTAGAGATGTTGAGATAGGTACCTTAGGGGGAGGTTGATCGAGTGTGAAGTAGAGGTCGTCGGGGTGCAAGCGGAGGAAGGAAGGGTTGAGGAGGGAGATGGAGGAAGAAGTGGTGGTGGTGGTGGTGGCGGAGGAGGCTTTGTCGAAGAGGAGAGCGCGGACGCGGAGTTGAAGGTGGATGTGAGCCCTAGAATTGGAAGGATCGGTTGAGATGAAGGAGTCCCAAGCGGAAGGGGAAGAGAGGAAGGGAGCGAAATTGGAGTAGGTGGAGTCGCCGAGCCAGGTTCGCCAGACGCCGCAGGATTCAAGCTTCCGCGCCAGTTCGTAACCGCGACCGTCGTCTCCCAGCAGAGCCATCGTTGCCGGTGCTCTCAGCTACTCTTCCTCTGGTGTTTGTTTTTTTTTTTTTGGTCAAATTTCTCTCTTCTTCTTCGATTGATCATTTACTTCAAATTTGTTTCCTTTGTTTTTGGTCAACCAATTTTTTTCCCTGTGTCATTGAGTTCAACTGGGCTCTACACTAACTGGGCTGAGTTGGGCTTGGTGGCCCAACCTTGATTCAGTTAAGCTTGTAAGATACTATTTGAGATTGCAAGTTATTTTGACAAAAAAAAAATGCAAGTTATTTAGAGTTGTAAGAGACTAAGAGCCCATGACCTTACTGCTGCTGGAGCTTCTAGATCTTAGAACAGGAGCCTTTACTGCCTTGGGAAGTAGGTGCATGTGAAACAACAGTTCCCTAGAACATAGACTTAGGCCCGTTTGAAAGAGTTTATTTGAGCTTATCTGATAGTATAAGCTCTTATGTCAGTGTTTGAGAGAGCTTATGCAAACAGCTTATGGCCTACCATAAGCTGTTTTGAGCTTATTTTCATAAGCTATTCAGAATAACTTATGAAAAATAACTTATGCTTATATATAGCTTATTTTCAATTTATTTTAATAAATGTTTTAAAATAGCTTATAAATAAGCGTTTATGTCATAAGCGCTTATGGTCATAAGCGCTTAATTAAGCTGTGTTTCCAAATGAGAACTTTTATGTCTCCTTTCTAAAGCCAATACATTTTCAGCTATTTTTTTTCTCTGCCTATACACTTATTTAATGAATTTTTTCTCACTTATCATCTTTCATATCAACAAACTACAACTATTATCTATTAATTACATTTTTATATTCAAGTAAAATTCAATAGCTGCACATGGTACTAGTAAAATTAAATAAGAGTATTACAGTAACATTATACTATCAATAATTGTCATATTACTCTTTGTATCACAACCTTAAACAACAATCTTTGTGGAACGGAGGGAGTAGCCCCTAAACATTGTTAAACAATTATCTCAAAATGTTAAATTATTACGTAAGATTACATGAACGATTTTATATTATTTTCTAACATGTCTCCTTACGTAAGAATCTATTTGAACTTGAAGCGTCCCTTAATTTTTTTTTATTAGAATAATTAAAAGGCGATGATCGAACCCTAGACCGTTTAATCATTAAGATTATAAAACTATATCAAACGTACAATTATCTAAAAAACTATTAAATAAAAATTACATGAATAATTTTAAATTGTTATTTCCCAGGCAAAACACAACTACAAGTGAGGTGAGGTTAATTAACCACTTAACTAGTTAACCCTTGTGGTAGCCAAATCCCATTTGACATGTGCAACCAAAAAAGGGAGGAAAACCTTTTGTTCTTATTAGGTGTGAATTGCCATAACGAACCCTCTCTTTCTTTTTATCTTTTATCACTTGACAAGACAACATTGGCTTTTTGGCAAAATTTTCCACCAATGATGATAATTTCATAAGCTGATAAACTTTGAAGTCCCACCGGTAATAAGAGGCAAAGAACAAGTGGTGTTCAATGACCGCAGGAACATGAACAGAGTATGTCACAGCATGTGACATATCTTAGTCCATCACCACACAACACAACCCTCCATTGTCAGCATTCAGCAGCACCCATAATATCAAATTATTGTTGAAAAATAAGAAGAAGAAAAGGATCAATGGAAGAAAACTCTGCATCAGCTTCAACTGCACACGTGCTCATCTTCCCTCTTCCAGCGCAGGGCCATGTAAACTCCATGCTGAAGCTCGCTCAGCTTCTCGCCCTTCACAATCTCCATGTCACCTTCCTCAACACTGAGTACATCCACAACCGCCTCACTCGTTTCGGCAACATCCAAGCTCTTTCAGCTGCATCTTACCCAACGCTCCATTTCAAGACCATCTCTGATTCTTACACAGAGAATCAGCATCCAGGATTCGGATCAAGTGGAATTAAGGACGTGTTTACGTCCCTGAGTTTATATGGCAAGCCTCTTTTGAGAGAGGTTCTAGCGTCACAGAGTGCTGGAATTCCCAAAGTGAGTTGCATTATAGTGGATGGGGTTTTTGGAAGCCTTGCCACTGATGTGGCTGCTGAGTTTGGGATTCAACTCATTCATTTTCGTACAATCAGTGCTTGTTGCTACTGGGCTTATTTCTGTGCTCCAAGGCTCTTTGAGACCAATGAACTTCCCATTAGAGGTATATATGCCCTCTGATTCATCTCTCCTTTCAAGCTGACTAATGTGTGCATATATGTTCCAACTTCCATTGGTGAGAAATTAAGTCAGAGCACAAATTCCTAAAGTAATTTTGCCCTGATTTCATGATTTTTTTTGGAATGAATTATTGAAGAGTTAATATGCTAGTTTTATCCCTCTAACTTTATTATCAGCAGAAATTAAATTTAGTCACTCATATGAGCAAAATTGCATTTTAATCCCTCTAACTTTTGAATTATTTAGTTTTAGTTCTCATCTAAGTTTGAGTTGTCGTGAGCGTTTACAAACACGTCTATACCATTTGCCACATCACGTGGAAGATGACGTTATGAGTGGAGTGTTGATGCAAGAGCCTGTTTGAGCTTTCCAAGAAGCTCTCATTTTGTTTATGCGTTTTTAAGAAGAAAGTTAGAGTTTCGAGGATTTTTGAATACCCTTCAACACCCCCTTGATACTCTCTCTTAGTTATATTTTCTAGTTCCTTAAATCCTTTCCTTCTTATTCGCTAAAAACTGAGAAACACACCCAACCCATAACAAGACCCATTGCCCACCCCTTCCCCACTCAAATGTGACGCGATAAGTGTTGTAGGTGTATTGTAGGTGCTCACTACACATCAGAAACTCATACTCGAATGAGGACTAAAATTGAACAGTATAAAATTAGAGGATCAAAAAGCAATTTCTCGCTCATGAGAGGCTAAACTTTGCGATCAATGATAAAGTTAGAGGGACCAGAAACATATTTAATCATTATTGAATTTCTGAATTAAAATTGCTAATTTGTTTATAGGGGACGATGACATGGATCGCATCATAAAGAACATCCCAGGCATGGAAAACTTGCTTCGTTGCAGAGACCTCCCAAGTTTTTACCGAGAAGGCAAAGAGATAGACAAGCCTCTGTCTCTGGACTCTATTATCTCTATGACCCTACAATCACTGGAAGCAGATGCATTCATACTCAACACATTCGATGACCTAGAAGGCTCGGTCCTCTCCCAGATTCGCCTTCACTTCCCTAAACTCTTCACCCTCGGCCCCCTCCACCACCACCTCAACACCAGAAAAACAACTTCTTCTGAACACCCTTCAAATTCGTTCAAGAGCAGTTTATACGAAGTGGACAGAAGCTGCATGACATGGTTGGACTCTCAGGCTAAAGGGTCAGTGATATATGTGAGCTTTGGCAGCACAACGTCGATGAAGAAAGAGCAAATGATGGAGATTTGGCACGGATTGGTAAACAGTAACAAGCGGTTCTTGTGGGTGGTGAGGCCTGACACAGTGGCAGGAGGAATAGAGGGTGTGGCGGTGGAGGTGGAGGAAGGGACTAAGGAACGAGGGTTGATTGTGGGGTGGGTGCCGCAAGAGGAGGTGCTAGCCCATGAGGCGGTCGGTGGGTTCTTGACGCACAGTGGTTGGAACTCTACTCTAGAGAGTGTGGTGGCTGGTGTGCCTATGATTTGCTGGCCTTACTTTGCGGATCAGCAAGTGAATAGTAGATTTGTGAGTGAGGTTTGGAAGCTTGGGTTGGACATGAAGGATGTTTGTGACAGGAATGTTGTGGAGAAGATGGTGAATGAACTCATGGATGGCAGGAGGGAGGAGTTTCAAAGATCAGCTAAGAAAATGGCTTTGTTGGCTAATAAGAGTGTGAGTCAAGGTGGTTCTTCGCATTCCAACCTGGATGATTTGATTGGGTTCATAAAATCAAGAGGCAGAGGTTGAATAAATTGTTTTGGTTGCAGGCCCAAATTGAATTTGAGGTTATGGAGTTTCCTAAATCCTAACGGAGTAATGTTGCACTCCTTTCTACAGTTTGGGTCTTGGCCCATTTGGAAGTTTATTTTTTTGCGTTTCAAAGTTTAAAAAAAGGAGATCATTATTGTTAGACTCTTACAAAAACAATAATTGTGATAGACCCCAATTAAGAGATGATGATTTGTTAAAAATAAAAATGAGTGAAAAGAGGATAATAACTTTGTTCTCTTGAAGCTTTGGGGAGCTCGACAATAAGAACACCAATAGTGTTAGTGTGCATATGCTAGATCCTAATTTTTCTTAAAGCCTTAAATAGACTCAAGGTTGTCTCGTGTGATTTATTGAGTGACACAATGATTGATCAATTGGTTTGGGGTTGGCTATTTAATGTTTTCATACACATGACTCGACCATGTCAACTCCTTAAACTATATAACGGTAACATTCTCTAAGTCGAGCTATCGTAGGCGATGGCTTAATAGGTATACAACTTTTCAAAGACTTAAGCATTTGTGCTTGATGAGCTTTATAAGTGAATTCATCATTTAGGTTAAGATAGATTTTCCTCCCCCAGTGTATTAGAAGATTTTTAAATTTTAATGCACGGGAAAATCTTACCAATTAGCACCCTCCTTTACTTAAAAAAAAAAAAACCATATAGTAGGGTTTACTAATTTGTCCAAAGCCCTCTCGCACAATAAGTATGTCAACCGTGAATTATTTCATGAATTTAGTAGACAAACCTTTCAATTTTGGATTAATCATGCATATTGTATTACTGTTTTATATTTATCCTATTGCTATTTCATCATGTGGTGGATACCTAGCTAACTCACTAGATCTTCACAATGAAACAAATCCATTGCGACCCTTTTTGAGAAGTTGCACAACAAACCCACATAGGTATCATCCCATAAAGATCTCATATATCCTTTCACTACCCAAGTCGTCTCTGTCCATGTCTATCTTCTCAAGTTGGTGCCCCCACCTTGAATTTTATTACCAAAAACATGACAATAAGCATAGAATTAAATCAATTAAGAATTGGTTATCTTGGTTTGGTTCAGTTTGAAGCTGCACTTCTCTGTTTATAAAATTGCAGGGTCCCCACAAATCGTCATGTTAATCAAATTATAATTGACTCATGTACTTCAAAGAGACATCAATGGAATTCAGTTAAGCCCACTTCTCTAACTGAAGCGTGACTTGGTGAGGTTGCTGGGAGTGGGGGTTTCAGATTAAAAGAATTAATTAATAATATCTTTCTAAGTTGCCAATTAAAAACACAAAAAACACACGCACATACATTTTTTTTTTTTTTGATAGGCACGCACATACATAATTAACGGGTTTGGTTCACCAACTTAACCAAGGCAAGGGTGACACTGTGACAGTGACCTTATGAAGAGGGAACATATATCTCAATTGGCGCGGGGTTTGCGGGTGCAATTCAAGAAGCGGGACCGTAGCCAGACAAGGACAACATGGCTGTGAGCCTAATAAAAGTTGAAACAAACATGTCACTAGCTATGGTATGGCCCGAAAGTGAAAGATCTTTGGATATAAGCACTAAATTACATTCTACATGTGAGGGTTTAGCCTAATAAAGATGTGAATAGCTCAACCAGATTGTCTCTATCCATGTATTAGATAAAAAAAAAAAAAAAGAGCTCTTAGTTATAAGTGTTTGTCTTAGCTGCACTAGCTAAGACATGCTTATGTATATATTGATCCATGATTTTTGCAAATGATACAACTCCCCTCCCTAGGAAAAAAAAGGTTGACCGATCAAAGAAAACTTGTAATAAATGAGCTCTTAGTGTTTGTCTTTCTCTTTAAAAAATCACAGTTTCACACTAGGTTGAATTAGTGTGACAAAATTTTGCTTCATCATCAATGCGTTGGGTTGTTTGTTTTCGTTGTGTGCATTTTTTTCTGCAAATTTCAGACATTGATATAGTTGATATAATTCCAATTGTTGGTTCCTAAAATGGCACCGTCACGGCCAAACACATGGATATGGCTACGCAAGTTCCCAGTTCGCAGGTGCTTCTGCGCGTTAATTGCGGCAGACGTCCCGAGCAACATTTTATTACTTAAGAACTTCTCTTTTAGTACTCTTTTATGCTTACAACAGCCAACAACTAATGTGAATGTTTTTTCTCGTACATGCGAAGTATAATGAACAAAATTAATTATGTTATTTTGTATTACATATTTCCACGTAAATTTCAAAAAAGAAAACATATATCCACTTAGTGATTTTAAATTATGAGAATTATTCATCTTCGAACAATAGCCTAAGCGCACGGTAAGACCCGAAGGACATATGAGTTGAGAAAACAGAGGTTCAGTAATCAATTATTGGAGGGTGTAATTTATTATTCGATGTGTAAAAAATTATAAGAATTATTTTGTAATACAAAATTAATTATTTTGTATATCTCAAGTGTTGAACCACAACATTTCTTTAAGTTTTATTTTTTAGCAATTTATTTAATCTGGCCAATATCGAACCGTCTAACGTACTTATTGTGATAAATGTCGTGAAAAACCTTGGGAAAATATAAGTTGGAGCCTTGTGGTCGATAGCTTTAGGACAAGTTTTGGTTCCCTCAATTGGGACAATATAATTCAACTGAGATGATGAAGTTAAATAGCTTTAAGACATGCTTCGCCTTTTAAGGCTCGGTGGCATGGGGACTTGTGGATCAATATAGTCAATGTTTGGGAAGATCTTAAACATCGTGATAGCCGAGGGCATTCCTTTCCACAGATCTGTCAATGCAGATGACGATTTCAATTTGAAGGCACATGCCTTTTAAGGCTCGACGTCTTTAGGGTTTGTGGATTGGTATGGTCGAGTTCCATATAAGGCCAAACATATATTCATATCGTGAACTAGGCCAATGCTTCCACATCGGGTCGACCATATTTGCAAATTGGGAACTAGGTTAGTGCATCCACATTATGTTGACCATATTCGCATGTTAAGAAGTAGGTTAGGTTAGTCATATTCGCATATTAAGAAGTAGGTCAATACTTGGTGGCCTTCCATAAAAGTTAAGTCGAATTGAAGTTGAGGTTGGAGACCCATATTCTGATACAGTTCATCAGGTCGACCACAAACTTTTATATATATGTTTAAATTACTGTTAAGTATTAAGATGAAATTTTATTTATTTTATATTAATTTTAGACATCTTTTAACTATTTTCCCAACATGATTTTTTCCTTACGTAATATTAAAACCCAAGAATTTATCTTCCGGATATAAAAAAAACCCAAGAATTCAATTAAGAATAATTAAGAATTTATGTACTGGTAATTAATTGATCATTTTTTTATTGATTTACAAAATACATTTCTTTTTGTCTTTAGCATAAATGCATTCATTTGAGAATTTATATCTATTATCTATTTCTTTTAATAGATGATTTTTTTTCGAGATTTGAATATGTATTCTCCCATTTACGGAATCTAATTTACTTTTTATTTTATGGAGTCTAATTTACTCACCATTTAGACCATGTTTGAGATTTATGAAATACTTATTAATTATCCAAAAACACAACACAAATAAAAAAAAGTCCAAAACAAGTCAAACAAATTAAATAAAAATTAAGGAAAGAAAAATAGAAAAGTGATAAGACTTGGGTGTATAAATATAGTAAATATTCCAATGCTTCCTGTCTCTCCCTCCCTCCCAAAGCTGGAATTTTGCATGATCCTCTCCTCTGCCTCCAACAATAAGCACCGCTCATACTAATTTAGTATTCTACCTTCTTCTCTGCTTTCCCCTCCCTCTCTCTGTTTCTTCCATCCTCATCTCTTTCTTCCTCTCACGCCTTCACCAAATTGCAAAGAAGGATTTCCCCCACCACCTTCATCATTGTCAATAGTCCTTCTTTCAGATTTCAGGTGTGGGCACGAGCTCCCTGGGTTTAGAATCTATGGAATTAACATTCCCGTAAGAGATACCATGGCACGCTAAGGTAATTAACCTTTTTCATTCCCCTCCCCTGTTTTTTTCCATAGCTTCCCCTGTTTCTGTTGCAAAACTCATTGAGCAAAATAGTCAACAGAAAATAAAATAAAAATTGATAAATTGTTTTGGAAATGGAAATGGCAATGAAAATGGAAAACTCGTTTGATTTTATATTGTGACAACATATTAGTATTTATTTTTCATAATTTACAAGCAAAAATGTTAAGGTTTTTTCTTCCATTCCCCTGTTTTTTCTGCAGCTTGTGTGTATGTAGATTGTGGAGAAGAGAAGAGGGGAAAGAAGGAAAACCCAGAAATGAAATCTACTGGTGATAACGGAAAAGAGTTTTCGAGCGACGATGAGGCTTCTCCGAGGGGGATACTGGAAGCCCCTGTTTCTGGAACAGAGTCCGACCACAGCGGAAGCAGTGATTTCAGCTCATTTTCATCGGAGAAATCGGCGGCGGAGGTGGTGACGGAAGAGAAGGAGGTTGTTCGAGAAGTTTCTGTGCCGGCATGGAAGTCTATGATTGATGTTTTCAAGTTCAAAACTGTGCGAAGATTGACTGCAATTCCTCTGCTTGTGGCGAACCATGATGTGTCTAAGAAGGGTTTATCGAAAAAACTGGCTCGTATTCGAAGTGCTGAAGATAGTATTGATATTGGGGCTATTCCTACCAAACCCTCTTGGAGGAACTTCGAGTACGCTGAGCTTGTAGCTGCTACCAATGATTTCAGTTCAGGTTTCATCCTTACCTCTGTTTTTCTTACCCTGTTTTCCAAAATCTCTGTTAGACTAGTGTCAATGCATGTTTATTATAGTGTTGGAGTCACCGCAAAAATTATAATTTGACACGTTGAGTTTAATACTTATCCTAAAAACATAGTTTTGACTAGTTAACTTTAATGTGGATTCATGTCAGGTTCATAGGAAATACAAACATGCATTTAGTAGATTACACATTGAGTCTGCTATATCCTTATGTGAATGGAATAAAACAGTTGATCTTAGAAATTATAAGAGGTTTATCTGTTAATTTTAGGGTAATATGAGTTATCTAAGGTGAATTCTTATTTTTACACATAATTATCTTCCACATCTTAAAATGTTTTCCTTTGATATATCTTGCTATCTCTTTCCTCCATGCGAAGAATGTCAATCCAAATCAGTGTATTAGCAATGGTTGATCGATCTAAATTAAGGAAAATGATGACTGAGCGGTCAACTCAACTGCTGCCATTAGCTTGGGAGTTGGTTTGGGCCAAATTAACTTTCTCATGAAAATAAATAGAGTAGATGTCCTTTTTGACCAAAGCCTAGAGCCTCTGTTTCTGCCTCTTCAGATAAGGACAGATAACTTATAATGCCCCCTCTCACACTGTTTGCAACTAGGGTTAGTTTGCATGTATAGTAAATGATTAGTTAGGATGAGAAGGTTTGTTATGCTTTTATTTATAAATAATATAAGCTTTACTTATAAATATAATTAAAAATTGATTAAAATATGATATACTCCCTCCAGTCCTATTTATAAGCATGAAAGAGAAGAAAAAACTTGATCCTTTTTATAAGAACCAAATGAAAGTTTGAGCTATATTAATTAATTTTTTCCAATGATGCCCTTATTAATTCTAACTTGTAAAATGTGTCTCATTAATTATTCTCTCTCTTTTCCAGTTTCCAACACTAATAACAAAGGGTAATTTTGGAAGTTCATTTTAATTTAAGACAAATTTAATGCATTTTATCTAGTTTAACTACATTTTTTAAACTATGTGAATTTTTTTTTTTACTTATAAATAGGACCGGAGGGAGTATTTGATTTCACCTGTAAAATAAAAATAAATAATAAAATGTTATTTCATTCTGTCCAAAGAGCAAACATTGTTTTAAAATTACATTTACTATCACCACAAACAAACAAACTTGTACTTGGGAGTTTTCTTAAAATGCACAGGGGCGTGCCGTTTGCAGGTGCTGTTGGTGGCAACATCATCAACAATGTCCAACACATGCTTTAAGGCTTGGGCAGTGTGTCCTTTGAAAATGAGGCATATTAACAGTGTCCATACTGGCATACTCCATAGTCTACAAATAAATTAATACTGCTCATTAGTCTATTTCATCAATAATATTTGCATGTGGGAAGTTAATAAATGGGTCACTGAGAAGTATCAACCAAGAAAAGGTGCTTATAGGAGATGAGATGTAGAAATAAAAGAGAAAAAAATAAATAAATAATGAGTGATATAGACATATAGTGCTCCTTACTCCTTAGGCTTAATGTGTTAAAAAAATTAATTGAAAAGAAAAAAAAAAGTTGTTTGATAAACACAGTTTTGTTTGTCAACCGCATGGCTTAATGGTTACATCACAAATTCCAAAAAAGTTTATTAATGTGTCAGAAATTGTTTGTTATGGGGACATGCTTTTACTGTACCGGCACAAGAGTTGAGATTTGGTTAGACCAAGACAAGACATTCTTTTTCATAGGGGTAGATAGATAGATATTCATTCAACCTAATACTACTATTTTGACCCGGAGTATGCCAAACCAAATCATAAGTTTTTTTTGTGAAGGGTGAAATTGATCCTATCTTCATTTTCTAATTTCTAGTAGAAGTAAATACTCTAGTTTATGTTTATGAATTATGATCATGCAAAAAGTTAATTTTGTTATATATATATATGAATTAATTTGACCGACATTTAATCAGATAACATGACTATCTTGACTCATACAATTAGTGATTGTATGCGGTATTTTTTAAATGAGCAATGCTATATGGTACGAAGAAAGAGGTACGACAGATGCACGAAAGGCATTTTGTGGCGGTTTTGAACCGCCACAAAACTACAACTGTCAAAAAAAAAATAAAAGCTACGGTTTCTGGCGGTTTTAAACCGCCAGAAAGTGCTTCGTGTGTGGTGCACGACGCCCAAGGTCGTGCCCCACAGCATTTTCCTTTTAAATTCATGGCCGAAGTATATCGACACTTAATACTTTGAGTGACCAATTTCTTTTTAGATATATGACACAATTTATAATCATAGTGGAAAAAGTCATAGATTTTGAAATTGAAAGAGCATAATACATTCACATATTATATTTTTTTTCCATAATTTATAATCTGCACACTACTTATACCATGTAAAATGAACATGTAGCACACAATTTGTGAAAGCTGCACAATAAAAAAAACTATACTAAACATTTCAGCCTTTTTAACTCAAATTTTCAATATGCTCTGTATTTATTTTCTTAATTGTCGGCTATCAGTCTATGATTCAAAATTTCAAATAATTTTAATGGAGAGACGTCAACAATTAGTTTGAATAAGGACCCAGACGAACAACGTTTCTTCATTAGAGTTAATTTAAAGTTGATTTGTCCCATGTGAGTAACCATGTCCAATACCATCCAACTTAATTGCAGTTAGATGCCAAATTTTGCTTCCAAGTCAAAGTCCCCAATTCTACAGTATGTTGGTGAGCCTGCGATAGTTAGATTGTCTCTTTGCTCCTATTAAATTAAATTTGATAAAAAAAATGTTACCAACATATGTTGAATTGAGTGAAAGAGATTCTAGTCATTTAAAGATATTGTCTTGTTTTATACTTGGATTTTATATGTACTGAGAAATATAATAAATCATTTTTTTGTTGTTGCTTTGTGCCTGAATTTAGAAGCTACACTTACTAATGAGATCAATAACAATAATTCAAAACCTTTAACTTGTTTCAATCTTGGTATTTTTGGTTCCCCAGAGAACTTGGTTGGGAAAGGTGGTCATGCTGAAGTATACAAAGGACAGTTACCTGATGGTCAAGTTATAGCAGTAAAGAGACTAATGAAGAATGAAAAGGATGCTGCAGACAGAGCTGGTGATTTCTTAACAGAGCTTGGGATCATTGCACACATTAACCACCCAAATGCCACACGCCTAGTCGGGTTCGGAATTGACCGTGGTCTCTACTTTGTCCTGCAATTTGCTCCACAAGGCAGCCTCGCTTCTATGCTTTTCGGTGCGCTGCTTATTCCATCTCTAATACTACTCTGTGCATGTTTGGAACTCCTTCTACAATTGATTTTAAGGTAAAATCAATCCTGGAAAGAAGCTACTGTGTGTAGCTTCTCAATATCAGGATTGATTTTGAAGAAATCTAAGTTGATTCAAACATGTTATACTCTACTTGCACCTCTTCTTATAGTTTCCAATGCTAACCAAGAGATGTTCAACATGTTAGGTTCTGAATGCTTGGAGTGGAAGATGAGGTTCAAGGTAGCTACTGGGGTAGCAGAGGGATTGCATTATCTCCATCGAGATTGCCCAAGACGTATCATTCACAGGGACATCAAAGCTTCCAACATATTGCTCAATGAAAACAATGAAGCTGAGGTACTAATGTAGCAGCTTACTATGTAAATTCTGAATTTCATGTTAGATTCTTTCTTACTATATAACTCAAGGAAAATAACTTCTTCTGTAATTAACTTCAGATTTCTGATTTTGGACTGGCAAAGTGGCTTCCAAATAACTGGGCACACCATGTTGTCTTCCCAATTGAAGGCACATTTGGGTTAGTATTGAACCCTCTTTGACTCTAGCTTATTTTCTTCTTGGATAATGCTAACAGTTGCAATTAAGAAGTGAAAGTTAAAGCCACTACCCCTCTATCATTTCCCACAAAGGCTATTAGTTTTGCCTTGTCACATCAGCATTTCTTGCATTTTCCCTTTGTAACATACATGCATGTTTGGAAATAACTTAATAATTGATTCTAAAATGAAAATCAATTTTGATTAGAAGTTTCTGTGGGTAGCTTCTGGTGCAGGATGTTAGATTTGATTGTGAGGAAAAGAAGCTATCTAAACATGCTGATAGCTGTGCTCAATATAACCATTTTCTAAAACACTTGATGCATATTAATGGCTGGTTTCAGGTATTTGGCTCCTGAGTACTTCATGCATGGACTTGTGGATGAGAAGACTGATGTTTTTGCATTTGGGGTTTTGCTGCTGGAGCTCATAACAGGTCGTCGTGCAGTTGATTCAAACAGCAGGCAAAGTCTTGTGATCTGGGTAAGCCTTTAAAGTTTAAACCCCTTATTTAGATTCAACACTTAGAGCATGTTTGGATCAGCCTTATGAGAAATGATTTTTGGAAAGAATTGATTTTGATAAAATTGATTAAAGTAAAAGTGAGTTGATAGTGTAGTGATTTCTATAGGATAATATTGTGGAGTCCTGTTATGAAATCTTACAATTGATTATATCCCCCCGCAGCAGATAGTCTCTTTAGCTTCTCGCATAATTAATTTTGGGACAAAAATCAATTCTCTATAACATTTGCCAAACGTCTATAACCACCGAAAAGTGAATCTGGTCAATGAGAATTTATTCTAAGGCTCTCAAACATGGAACGAAACACACACAATCAAGTTAATTATATCATCGCATTCAGTGTTCTGCTTAAGTTTGCATATTCTTAATTTGAGGAAGGGAAAAGATTACCATGATAATATACTGTGTTCAGGCCAAGCCTCTTCTGGACTCAAACAATGTGAAGGAAATAGTAGACCCAAGATTAGAAGAGAATTATGATCCTACTGAAATGAAGCTTGCAATGGCTACCGCTTCCATGTGCGTCCACCATACATCCTCAAAGCGGCCATATATGAATCAGGTAAGAAAATCAGCATCATTTCTCTTTCAAATTTGTTTAATTTGACGCATTGTTTCACTCCATGACTTGTGTCTTTCTCTGCTCAATATAGGTTGTGCAGCTCCTGAAGGGTGAAGAGACAATTATCGATGCGAAGCCAACTACAGTTGCACAAAAATCTCTTATGTTGGAGGCATGTGACCTAGAAGATTATACTTGTTCTAATTACTTGAAGGACCTCAACCGCCATAGGCAACTAGTCATGGAGTGATCTTTTGTTAATCCTGCTTGTTGTCTCTACTGAATCTTGGGATTTCTTGTTTCCCCTATGTACATTATATATATCTATTGAAGGCTATGGAGTGATCCTTGTAGCAGTGTGTGAGTGGCTGAATCCAAAGTCACAAGCTACTGTTTTTTTATCAACCTTAATGGCTTGAAATTTAGCATGACTTGGTAGGGAGGATCAGTCATGAAGTGAATCATAGTTCTGGCTTTGGGGATTGAGTTAATGCCTGAGAAAATCTATTTCTGAAAGAACAATGTATTTGTGAAATTATGCACCAGAGTGTTTGTACCTTTTTTACTCTGCAGTGCGATCCAGACATGTTCACTCAACTTAATCAGTCTCAATCAAATATGAGCCTAGTTTCCATTTCACTACCATTTGGAAATTTTGAAGGGAGATTAAGGAAAAGGTGAAATTTGATATTCATGGGATACCTAAGCATATAAAAAGCTTTACACCATTAACATTATACTTGAACTAGATGAAAATCCATGCTGCATATCAAAAAAATACTTTTACAGTTAAAGTTTTAGAGCCATTGGAAATATGCATTAATTATATATTCAATTAAAAGCAAATGAAATAATTATTTATATAAGAAATTAGTAGTATGATAATGTTGAAATATTAATAATGACTAATAGAAGTAGTAAGAGAATGTGAATCAACTAACAAGGTCTACCACAATTGGCACAATTGGTAAATAGATGAGCTCCTTAAACATTTAGTCGTGAGTTTGATCCCTAGGAGGTGCGTACGAAAAACGATTTGTTGGGAGAAGTCTACCTACTTAGCGTGATCCCAAAGTTCCGAGGGGATTAATCTCACTGACGGCGGTAGGATATGTAGGTAAAAAATAAAAATGAATCAATGGGTCCAAAGTCCATGAAGTAACTGTCTTTTGGGCCAACGTTTGTTGGGGCCGAACAAATTGGGTGCAAGTTGCATTTGGTAAAAATTTGGAAACAGGGACTCGGATTCCTTTTTTTTGGTCACAGTGAGTCGGATTCTAGTGGGCCACTTACTTTGTTGCTGGAGGCCGCCGAGAAATATTTTGATCTCTTTATGTAATGATAATAACGTTTGACCCAATGAACAAAAGCTCAATTAGAAGTGAAATTGCTATCAATTAATAAGATCTCTTCAGCAACATCATGGTCTAAATGAGTTTGTTGGAGCTGGGCCAAATAGTGTTCTACCCGAAGTCCTCAAGTGCAAGTTTCTCCTTCAAGTTATCCTTTTCTCCTTCATCTTCTCTTCATTTTTTTTGTATGTTCCAAATGTGTCGCTATTTATGGAGTTTAACAATTATTATTGAGTTTAATCATTAGATTATGTATTGAAACTCTTGCAACAAAAATACAACTATTATTACTAATTGACCCACGCAATAAATATTCTTGAATTTTCCCTAGTAAAGAGTTCTTAATTGTATAGGACGACAACAAAAAATATAGTAAATGTCATACTCAGTCATATAGATTGGGGGAGGGGAGACTACTGTAGTATAATTTGACATTCTCTAATTTCATGATTTTTTTTTGAAAAATTAACCCCACTCAGTAAAAAATGACACCAGACCGGGATAATTGATAATTCCATTGAGAAACGTCGTTTTAGAAGAGTGAAAGTAACATCAGTTATACTGTTAAATGAAAACTGGGGCACATGGATCATTGATTCACAAGATCATAAACGAGGGAATACAAAATAGACAATTCTCCAAATTTGTTATTGAGAAAACAAAACGAATTCGGAAAATAATATTGCCTTTAATATTTAAGAACTGAGTATATTAAACAGGTTAAGCTCACATGTTTTTACATTCCTAACTTTATCCTAATTATCTCAACTATGTCTTATAGCCTAATTCCCATTTTTTCAAATTCTGTTTCAGGTGCTATAGAATCTGAGAAGAGAATATTAATATAATGTTGTAACCTTAATTAGAGTGATGTTTAGTGCATTGACCAACATAGAGAACTGACACATATTCAGTTTTAAGTTCAATAAGATTGTTATAAATTCTAAGTGCATGGAGGAAAAAAAAACACTATAAGAAGCCAAATTGCTGATAAAACAAAAGTGCAAGTTGAGAGAAGCATATAGGAATTCTTTGCAAGACTGAATGTATTTCTCAATGTTGGAAAGTTAGATAGCTTACCCCTGTAACTAAGGCTAGTAGCGAACACAAAAATGAAACCTCCTATATCAATCTTTCTTAGCATCTAATCAAAGGGTCAAATTATAGAGAGGGGTTGGAAGCTTGTCAGCCAAACTGTGCTAGCTTTTCATTTGTTACTTGTTAGCAGGAGCAAAAAATTAGTCCATTTGATGATGTCAATAATTCTGATTAGGCCAAAGAAAGAACTCAGGTGCTGATGCTGGCAGAGGAGTCAGTCCAGCAACATTGTTAGAACTCACACCAGACTCTGCAGTGCCATCGTTGGATTGATGAAGATGCTGGAAGAGGCTGTGATGATAATACGCTGTCGTTGAATCATAAGGAATTGCATATTGGATTGGAGCTGCAGCTGGCTGGTGAGGAATAATGGCTGAGAAATTGATGCTGTTACTCATGTTTGCACCACTCTGTGAATACTGCTGATGATGTTGATGACTAGTTGTGCTCAGTTGAGCTGCTGCTTTCTGTTCTGATTCCAGAGAACGCTTCAAGCGTTTTGCTGCACCTCCAACTGGAAGAGAACTGTTCATTATGGCTTCCACATCGTATCGGTTCATCTCGAAATTGGTTACCGCGTTTGCCCCTCTGAACTTTATGGCTGCAATGTCATATGCTTCTGCTGCTTCCTCTTCAGTTGCTGTTACCATAATGTGAAATGGATTAAATTAAATCAAGCCATAACACAAATCCTACCATTTATTATATAACATAGTAAACATGGAAGGTATATTGTATTTACCGAATGTTCCTAAATACAGATCTTTGTTCCCGGCAACGCGGCCAATTCTTGCTTGCCATCTACCCTGTTGGTGATGCCTGCAGGATTTAGAAATAAGACCATGTGACTATAAGTTACACAGCAATAAAATGGTAATGCATTAAGTATGTTGAATCAATTGAAGTTCCAAACCTTGTGACACCTCTATAGATTGAAGCTCCTCTGGAAAACCCGCTACTTTTCCTGCCAGAATGCAAATTCAACTACTTTTAGTAGCTGCATAGAAGTATAGTGGTAAATTTTTAATAGGAGAATTCAGACAAACCTTCTCAAGGATGCAATAAATTCTTGCTTTGTTACATGTTTCATGTCTTCCAGTTCCTTTGAGTAATTGGAAACCTAAAAAGTAAAGAGGACAGAATAAGGTAAGTGATGCTAGTTGTGTAATTGAAAATCTGACAAATACAAGTGAAGCTAGCTTGTTTAAAAATACTGATCCATGTACAATCTGAATTCTTACTATATATGATCTAGACTGCCCATCCAATTCTTATATGTACTAGACACCTATCATAGCTGTTAGAGATATCGTGTATCTTTTGAACCCTTCCATAATTGATTGTAAAGTTAAAATAATTCACGTGAGAAGCTTTCATGAGTAGTTGATTCAAAGATTCTAATCAAACCCTTTCAGAATCATGTGTATAACAAAAAAGCTACTACCATAAAGGTGGTTTTAAAATATTTACCAGACACATGCATTAAGTAGCATCTAATTTTTTTGTGTACCAACTACCAAGTAAAGCATATACTTCTTTTTCTTCAATACAAAACTTCCACCACATTTCTCATTACACACAAAAAAAACCCCACAACTTTTATCTTGCTATGGAATCTCCCATTCTGTTGTCCCACTTGAAGATTTTCAATCCTGCTACCAACGTAGGATTCATGTATACATTGATCACAAGTGAATACAAGAAGTGACAGTACTTACAGGGAAGTTGGTGGTAGCGGTGGGACCCCAATACTTTAGAGCTGCCAAATCATAGGATCTTGCTGCCTTTTCTTCCTTGTCATACCCACCTGATAATCAATTAACCACCACAATTCACCGCGTTACCAAACCACTCCTCATAAAACAATACACAAGCTTACAAAACAGACAAACACTCAGCAACAAAACTAACACTGCTAGCTTACCCAAATAGACTGTAGAGGAAAAGTCAAAAAGATGAATGACAGCCAGCGCACCAAGTCACGTTCCATGCAAAGGAAGAGCCAATAACAATAAACAAACAAACATCAGCTTAAGGAGTAGTCAAAATTATCTGCAAAAATCCACTTTTCTATAAATTAAAAATGCAAATGGCCGATATAAAAATTGAAAAAGTGTTCATTTGCATGCGCACAAGTAACCTTTAATTTTGTTCCCCTCTCTCACGCCCTTTATACGTAGGACAGAAAACAACTATGCATTGGATGAGATACATCATCCCCATCCACTTTACCCAGAACAAGGACTTGTCCAATTTTAATGGTTAACAAAAAGCTAAGAACATTAATAATGTAGCCACGGTCAAACAAATATCCCTGCACAAAACACATGCGGAAAAAAGAAATGCTGAATTGCCTATTTCCCCATTGGATGGTGTACAGAAAGCTTTTTTCCCTTTTCTTGCTTTCTTCCAATAATAAACAGAATCAATTACATTGCAATATTTATATGTTAATAGTTTTATTTTTGTGTCTGGAACATGACACATGAGATCTATCTAAGAAATCTAGCCCGTGAGTTTAGTTTCAGAAGCTAACTAAGAGGACATTATTATTCTGAAGAGGGCCATTGTCAGAAACCTTTCATGAAACAGTACACGCTCCAACACCACCTGAGTGTAAGTACAAGTTTCAATACGGGAAGTGATGGGTTGTGATGTGGTCAAACTCAAACGCATGCAGCAGCAGAAAGCAAAAGCAAAAGAAAGATAGATAGATACCAGTGAGGTGGCACCAGAATAGTACGGAAGAAATAACAAGAGAAGAAGAAGAACAGATTTATTGATTATGAAACTAGTCTCTTCCTCTCTGAGTGAGCAGACAAGAAAGCAAATGCCCCCGGCTCAAATGGGAGTGAAATGGCGGCACAAGAGATCACATCAATAATCAATTGAAAGAAAAAATGCTGAACCAAACAAGTAGAGTACTATAAGCATTATACACTCACACACACCGCCATCAGTCAATCATAAAAATGACTGTTGAGAAAGCAACCCAGGTGTCCTATTCCTACCACACACTACAAACCATTAATGCACCTTCAATGCATGCAACACACTTTTCACTCTCACAATCACAATCACAGGGACCAAATTCAAATTAAATTTTTTCAGTTTGTTAATAGAGAGAGAAACACAAACAGAAACAGACCTTGACGCCCTTTCCTTGCCTGACCCTCCCTTCTACAGCTGTTATCCCATAGATGCGCTTCATATCTACCCGTCCATCGATGCCTGCACAAAATCATCAAAATAAAAATAAATAAATAAATTACAAGATCATCAAAATCTAGCATGAAATAGATGTGTGAGTGAGAAAAAAGGTAAAAAAAAAACAAAATCAAATCAATATCAACCATTTTCAACAAGTGACAACTGAACCACATGCAGATACTAGCTACTCTAGCTACTCTATTTTTCAACTCAAACGTGACCAAAGAAAAGATCCTTTGGGTAAAAGAGATACTTGAGTTTCATTTCACACCAACAACAAGAAAAAATAAAAATAAAAATGTTTTGTTAACGATAAATGAGTGAAACTGAGATCGAAGAGAAAATAAAATGTAAATGAATCAAAACTCGAGTTACCTGGTTACACCTCTGTAAATGGAAGTTCGCTGACCGAAAGTATCAGCGACCTTCTTCGAGCTGTCGGAATCAGCAGCGGCGACAACAACCTCCTGGGGACTCTGAGCAACGCAGAGAGATAACGCTCCGGTGGCGGTTGCGGCGGTGGAGAAGCCGAAATCGTTACCGGAAGACTCGATGGAGCGAGTAGCGAACTCGTTGGGTTGAGATTTCCCGATGGAGGAAGAGTCATCCACCTCTGAGCCGGAGTTGGTGGAGAAAGCTTGGAAGGACGCTGCAATGGCTTTGAGATCTTGGTGGTCGCTTCCGAAGTAAGCGGCGGAGGAGGCATGGTGGTTGTGGTGGTCGCACATGTGAGTCAGGGAAGAGTCCTGCGTCTCTGTCTGGCTATGATCTCCGAGAAAATCCTCCAGCTTCGGCGGCGGCGCGTGGCTCACGCTCTGCGACTGCAACGCGTTCATGAAAAGAAACGACGGTGGCTGTTGCTGTTGCTCCACTTGCTCCTCGCCGTAGAGTGTCTGAGACTTCGAGTTCCCCCAACCACCTGAAAAAAAAATATAAAAAAACTCGTGAGTCGGTGCGGAGGTTTTAACAAGCGGTGGTGGATGGTGGTTGGTGCGGTGCACTTACCGTTAGCAGCATACAAGTTGTCGAGAAAGTAGTGGTGAGAGGAAGTGGCGGAAGCGGCGTCGTATTGATGAACAAGGTGATCTTCCATGGGTGAGAGTGAAAACGATAGCCAGTTATTAGCACTGGTTGTTGAACGAGCCATTGAGATTGATGATGTGATATATATTTATTTTTTTATGTAGATCAATGAATGCAAATATAAATGAACTCGTTACTCTATTGATCAACGTCTATGACTAATTAGTACTACCAAAAAAATTAATTGAAACTTCTGTTGCACACTTCATATGATGAAGTTAGTATTTGGTTTTTGAAAGAAAGTAGCTGAAGTGAGTGCATGCAAGGAAGGTTGATAGTTTTTTGACACAGAAATGGTGGTTGTTGTGTGAGAGAGAAGGTTGCAAGTTGCAATAAGAGAAGAGCAAGAGTTTCAGCGTAAAAGCAGAGGGTTTGATTCGAGTTATAGGCAGGCAAAGACAGAGGGGGGAAATTAAAATATTAAGAAATGGGAAAAGATTTTGATTATAGAATAAATAATTAATATTAATAATTAATTTAATTTGAGTGAATTAAAAAGGGGAGAGAAGAGAAGGGAGTGACTTTTGGCTCTGCGGGGAAGAAAAATTGTCTGAAACACGGTCGCGAAAGATCCGGGCTGGCGGAAAATTGTTTGTTTTCGTAGGGTTCGTTGAGGGCTTGATAGTGAATTACGGAAATGTCCTTCTGGTTCATCTTTTGAGATTGTAGGAGTATTAATTAAGATGGTGTTGGCATTCATTTCACACACTTGTCTTGCATGCACCTCTTCCTCAACAAGCTGCTAATTGCTTTCCTCATTTGGGTCCAGTAACAAAATTCAAATTAAACCCGTATCTCTCTTCTTCTTTCTCACACTACTTTTTATCCATGTCCTTTTTCACATTAGATTCCAAAAGAGGTGCTAATTAAATTAAGTGTTTTTAGTTTGAAAGTGCTTTCATTTAATGAAGGTTTAAAGTTTCTTTCACGTTTGAGGTATTAAAATGTGTGATCTTAAATTCTAATGTCTCAAACAAACTTCAAATTAAAAACCAAACACAACTTATCTCATATGCTTGCATTATTCAAGTGATTAATGTGTGTTAATTATTCAATACACATGGATTAGTTGTGATTTTATACCACCTCAAACATTTGGAGCCGATAAAAAACCATTAAGTAATGGTTTAAATATTATTTAGTTGTGATGTTATAAGTGAACCAATAATATTTAAGATGATAAACTATAAGTTACATATTTTATGACTTATTTTAAATTAAATATTACTACTTAATATAAAACTATGTAATTTAGCTCAAATTTTGTCTTGAATTATTTAGAGAACCCTACTCTTTTTATTTATTATACTTTTAAGCTATTTTCTTATCTATGTTTGGTATAACAATTTGCTTCGATCCTTATTTATTAGGAAAATATTGTATGCACATTGCGCTCTTTATTTTCAGTATGAGATAATAAAAAATTCTCCCAAAAAAAAGTGACAAAAAATCAATTAGAAGTAAAATTATTTTTTAAAAAGTTATTAGTTACTCAATTGAACTCCGACGAGGATTATAATTCTTTTTTACTATTGAATAGAAATCACGTATTTAATTGGGAGCCACAACTTATATCAACATCAACTAATTAATGTATACCTTGTCGTTAAAGTAGATTATCAATGTCAGAGTTGTAGCCTGTAGGATGCGCTTTGGGATATAACAATTTTTAGTCATATTGTTTTTTTTAGAGAAATACATGTTTAACTCATATATTCCTAGCTACTTTTAGCAAATTAAACGATCATTGCTAGTATTGTCTATACAAATCCAGACGGGTCGAGATGTTTCAGTTCAACGAAAGATACTTATCTTACCTTGTGCACATAGAAAAAAATCATTACATTCAACTGAGCTTAATGAAATTATGATGATGATGCCCGGACCAATCAAACAAAAGCTCTAAAAAAGAAGTTAACAACAGGGAATCTACATCATATCATCATAAATCTTGACACTGTTTGGCTGCAAATGATGGATAAAAGAAAATAAATAATGAAAAAAAGATAAACATGTTATATTTCGGCCCAAACAGCCCGCTACAGGTGTGATTGGCCCACATAACTCACAACTAAATGAATATCAACATCTTCTAACCATCTAGCTGAACAAAAGATTAAGTGTGTGTTTAGATTTTAATTTGTACGCGGATGAAGATTTGTAAAACAAAGTAAAGTCAATGTAATTTATTGTAATATGTTTATGTTTGAATACTTATATATTAGATGTTTGATAAATTAACCTTATTTTGGACACTATTAGCTAAAAGCAATCCGTTGGTCTCTCCAAAGCTCTTTGTCTACGTTGGGCAATGAGGTTAGCTATTGATCTTGGTTTTCATACCGTGTGTTTTGAGACGGATTCTCTGCAGTTGTACCAGTGGTGGCGTCGTCGTAGTAGGAGTCGTTCCTATTTTGATCTTATTATTTCTGATTGTCGTTCACTTGCACTTTCTTTTACAAACATCGATGTATATTTTGTTCGTCGTTCCGGTAACTGTGCCGCAGACTTTTTGGCCCGGGGTGCTTCCTCTTTTTTGGTTTGGATAGAGGAGGGACCGCGCGAGACTTAATGCTTTTGTTCGCTCTGACATTTTGGCCTAATTTCAATACATTTGACTAAATTTCAAAAAAAAAAAAGCTAAAAGCACTTTTTTAAATGTGTGTAATTATTAAAAAGGTAATAATTTTATTATGAAATTAAAACTCAAAACAAGTGAAATTTAAAAAATGAATTTTTTGAATCTGATTAGATATTCTCGATAGGGATTAAACATCTTCATAAACTCATTCTTATTCTCGCAAATTAAATGTAGTAATAGGCTTGTAAGGATCTCCTAGAAGGATGGTTTTGAAGCAGAGAAGGAAACCAACAGAAAATTAGTTGATCAACTTGGAAACACTAAAAGAAAAAGGAGTACATGGACTGGAATAGTGAAGTAGTCGAATAAAATTTGAAACTCCTAACAAATCAACATCTAGTTGGGTGAAGATGGGCTAGATGAAACTCTCTGCACATATGGAAAAAAACAGAGAATGATCATTGAATTTCTTTCATTTAGCATAAATAAGAAAACGAAACGAAAAGGCTAACTTATGAGATACACATTAAGAAATTTCAAATGATAACTAACTTACCCAATATATAAACACAATAACAAGGGGGGGAAAACAACTAATTAATAACCGTTTTAGTCAAACTTCACAGCTAGCAGTACAGTAACCGATGGTAGGAGAGGCCAGCGCGCGCATTGCTTCCTAGGCAACATCAAGCTATCTTTGTGGAGAAAGAAATTATAAAGTACGTTTTTTTAATAAGCAATTAGTATAAAGTATGTAGTAATTAGAGATAATCAATTTTATTAAATAAGATATCTATTCAACGTTTTTTTTAAAGGCTATTCAACATTGTTAATGAAATTATTTGTACCGTCTACCGCAAAAGTAATGATTAATTCTTTTGTCATGAGTATTTACATTAAGCAGAAAATATGTTTCATCGCCCAAAATTAAACCACCAATCACATACTTAAATAACGAGCTAACCTAACCACTACGTCGCACTGTATAGTTAGCTAATTAATGACATATAACTATATAAGTATGCATGTTGTGTACTCTATATATAAATATAATTGAGTATATTAAAAATATTGCACACCACCAATGATATATAATTAACAACTTTAATTTTGTCCTTTTTGGCTCTTGCTTCCGAAGAAGTGGCAACATCAAGCTTCTGTGCACCAAACAAATGAAAATGCAAAGTGAAACGCACACTATTGCGGTACTAGACCAGTGGGCGAGAAAACGGGAAGCATGAGCAGTAAAATGGTTGATTGATCACCCCCTAGACATAGCATAAGACTAAGATTAATACACTATTATGCAAATGAGCCACTTTTAAGGTAAAAAATCGTAGCGGGAAACATGAGTGCATTATGCATAAAGCAGTGCCGACGAATACGCATCATCCTCTGCATTCTACCACATCTACACCGGCACCACCTACGGATTCTTCTCTCCAATATATATCCATTGCAAGCATCCAATGTTTACTTCAAATCTCTCTCTTATTGTCCCCTTAATTGTATTAAATATTTTTATTTTGTTCATGGTTAACGAATAACGTAAATGATTATTCACTAGGGCCAATGGTGGGAGATCAGAAAAATTTATTAAGCACAGGCAAGGGATTTTTAAATTAATAATTATTGTAAGATAATATCCTATGATTCTCAAAATTTAAGAGGGCAGTGAAGAAATGTGATTAAAACTTTGATAGTAATTAAAAAAAATGCAATAGTATTTTGAAACAGGAACTGGGAACCGGACCCCTTACCGGTCCGAGCCATTAATCAGATCGGCCAAGCAATCAAACCGGTATAAACCGGTTTGGACCAGCCGGTTCAGGGGATAAACCGGCGACTCGGCCGATTTTTTGATGGGCCGGTCAGTTTTTTTTTTCCTCCCTGATTTTGCCTTTTTTTTGTCAAAACTGTTTTTAATGGTCAAACTGTAATTAATTTACATTCAATGTTAATTATTTGGTCAAATGATATTCAATTGAGAGTTATTTAAAAAAATTGTCATAGCTAGGACTTAAACACATGACCTAGAGGGAGGAAAGCTAATCCAAATTTTCACTACACCACCTTGCTTCTTGTTAGGAAGAATGCATATTATTTTATATATATGATATAATAAGGTTATATTTTAAATTATTATAATTTTTTAATATAAACCAAGTCAAGCAATCGAACCAATGACTCGGTGGTTGAACCATTGACTCATTGACCCAGTGTCTCAACCGAGTCGATCACCAGTCCGAGTCTGATAACACTGCTATAAACTAATGAAATAGGAGTAATACCTTTAACAAAAGCTTCTATAGAAGTCTAATTAATTAGTGAACATGGTAAATTTTGTTAAGGTTGATATAGTTATTAATTTAATAATCCAAACCGCCCCTTATTGTTTTGCGGCCAGATCCATGCACATATAGTCAAAGATTTTAGGCTATCGATGGCAGTGATTATATGAGGCGTATGAAGCAGTTTATTATAATAATTGACTACTTTATTTCATGAGGGATTGAAATACTCTAATGTTAAAATTGGGTGTATTTTTTAAAAAATATATTTAAAAAAATCTTCACATGTATATATCTGTATTTAATTTATGTACGTGAAGAGAGATAAACATTAAATTTTAACATGCATGAGATCACATGAGAAAATTTTCACATAAAATGATATTGATTCCTCGCATTGAGTTTTTCTTTATAAGCCAAGAATTATATTGGAAATAAGTATAAGGAATACTTCAACCCAATCCAAAAGGAAGGAAAAACAAAAAGAAGGGAAAAAAGATACATTTCAAAAAAAAATATAAAAAAACCCAAGGAGCAAGACTTATTAAGATACGCCTCATTAAAACCTTATTAGGAAAGCCTCATTGGGAAAAACCTAGTGCAGGAAAAAGAGTACATACATTAACAAGTCAGAAGTGCACCTCTAGAGAGACTAGATAAAGAACACATTGTTCATGATTCCTTGCATGAGTGTGTAAGCTTTTATCTTTCATCTTCCACCCTCCCTCCCTCACTCTCATTTTTACATTGAATTATTAAATACTCTAAACCAAACCTAAACCCGACGAGACAGAGCGAGTTGCGCCGACATCAGACCTAAAATCCATCATAAACCCTTAACCCGCCTTGAACGGGTCGGGCTTACCTAAACCCTAAAATCGCCCTTTAATTAACCTGGACGAGTCAAGCCAATTGTAAACTAGTCAGGTTGGCATGAATAAGTTCAAACCCTTAAACCCGAAAATTGGCCCTAAACCCAAAAATCGGCCAAAACATAAGCCTTAAATTTAACTTGTCCAAATTGGTGCCGATCTGCCTGACCAGACCCAAGCTCCTCGTCGACCAACTCGTCCTGCTGCCTTACCGACCGTAAACCTTAAACTCGAACTAAAACATTAAAATTGATCCTAAACCCTACAAAATTGAGACTAAACCCTAAAATTGATTTTAAATCCTAAAATCAACCCTTAACCTAACCTTAACCCTAATGTCGGTCATATACTCTAAATCTAATTACCCGCCCATTTTGCATGCCCAACTCGGCCCCGACATGCTTAAGTTGGCCAGATCAGGTACTGACTCACCTGAATCGACGTCTACATGTTTGATTCAACACTGACCCGCTCGACCCGACAAAGACTCTATGTTTTCATATCATCTTTTCGCAAAGCATGTCGGGCGAGTCGGCGTCAGGGTGTATGAGTTGTTGGTGTCAAGTCCGATGGTCAGTGTCAAATAAATTCATTACATTTTAAATTTCTTGAATTTCTGGATTGCCCAATTCAAATAAATTCTAATTGCAATGTTTGTTTTGTGGGGGGAATGCATCCCTGTAACTGACGGCACTATACTGCGTTGGACGTGGCCTCTCGTTGTGTTTATTGATGGAGACACTCTAGAGGTAGCCACAGTTATTTCATGACAACTTCTTTTTGTTTTTCTTCTCTTCCGACTAGTTCCTTGCATGCTAGCTAGCTAGCTTTCGTGTTGGCAATGTCTTTCTTTTCCATGCGTAAGCAGTAACCTGCCATCTTAGTGTAATTGAAACCCATATGCGGCCTAGTGATCTCGTTACCTACTAGCTAGCGACTCTTCACTCATCATACGTATTGTGAGAAATTAACAGTACGTTATTGGGAGGCCTAACTCAACCCAAAAGCTAGCTCAAGAGTTAAGGTTTGCACAACCATATATAAGCAATTGCTTGGCCACATCTCTAGCCAATGTGGGACTCTAACACACCCCCTCACACCCAGTGTAGAACATCTGAAGCGTGGAATGAAACGGGTGGCCCAAATATGGGAGGTCTCCACAACAAATGGATCTAGGATAGGGGCCTAGGCCCATGGTCAAACAACCATTGGCTCTGATACCATATTGGGAGGCCTAACTCAACCCAAAAGCTAGCTCAAGAGTTAAGGTTTGCACAACCATATATAAGCAATTGCTTGGTCACATCTCTAGCCAATGTGGGACTCTAACATACGTTATATATATGAGCACTCAAATACTCTAATGAAATTCATCAATAGTAGTCCATGCAAAATCCTGTTGAGAATTTTCCAATATTATGGGATCAGAGTAAAGGATACTTAAGGAAGTTGATAAATCTTGTACAAATATATATTGAATATATATTGAACGGCGCATCGGCAGTTTTAATTAATTAGGTAATATGATTAGCATAAACAATTAAAATTGACATCTTGGTCAAATAATTAGAACACGTGTACGTATAGGATATAGCATGTGATATTATATATGAAGGTAAATTTCATTCTTGAGTCATATCTAGCAACGGGTGCATATGAACTAAGAATGGCATATTGATATTTAAGTCACATGACTGAGTTCTGAAATCAGAGCAGCTAGAATATGAAATTTCATTTTAGGGAAGTAATGCAAATTTGAAGTTGATTAAGATGACTAGACTATGTTAATATTGCAATTTAAGAGATATTTTGGATATGTTTTGATTCAATGAAGATCGAGACAAGGGCCATATTGGCTCAATTGACTATCTACTTTGATGATTCAGTGTGTTTGTTTAAATGTTGGGGTAAACATATTTTGTTCAATCCAACTCCTCACATAAATTTATTTTAAGGGGATTTTTCCGGTAAGGTTTTAACAAGACATGTTTTAAAAATTTTACTTCCAAGAAGATTATTCTTATATTTTCGGATCGAGTAGTAATCGTTTTAATTTTTTGTTTTTACTACATGCTCATCTCATTTATTGTATTGGGTTGAAGTACCCATTGTACTTCATATCAATATATTCTTAACTTATAAAAAAAATATAAGTTTAATTGACTTTCTAATTATGATTATGTGGGAATAGATTTTCGGGAGGGAGCCAAACCGAAAAACAAAGAGAGCCTAGCTTAGATCATCAATTCCTGATACTTCAACCCATAAATTCCACATCCGCAAATGTGTAATTATATAAGTTTAAGTATGTTAAAAAAAAATATGTTTACAAGTATGATAAAAACGTTTTCTCTGTATATGAAACATGCATGTAAACCCAAAGAAAGCTTCTATTATAATTTATATTTGAGCCTGGGCTAGTTGCAGATGAGAACGTAACCGAACCCAACTCTACTACAAAAGTTGATTTAATTTAAAAGTGAGGATTATCAAACCTATAGTCCTATTAGTTTTATATCTCTAAACACGTACTGTGATTTAACCGCTTCCAGTATTTTTTCAAGAAATATATTCATGCATGAATTATTTAATTATATCCTTCAACCTTCTTCCCCACCAACTTTACGATAATTATCAATATCTGTAGAAGAATATAAAATTTGAGTGTAGGTACAAGTTGTTTGTGTACAATATTAATTCATAAAATACCTTAGCTTTGAGTGATGTCTAGCTTGATTCTGTTGACGCAGCAATCTGCAAGTTGCAAATAAGGTGACTTGCTCTGCTCGTTCTTGTCTATCCCGCCCCTCCCAAACGGCATGTGACATCACACGTGGTACCTCTAGACAAAAGGAATGTGCAATCTGCCACTGCTCTACAATTTGGATTGTTAAATGTATATATGGTTCATAGTTGAAATTGAATATTCAAATGAAAACGTGGTTGTCTTATACAACATGATCAATTTCAGTATTTCATAGTAATATCTTCTCTTCATCCTAGTAATATCTTCTCTTCATCCTACCTGTAATTTTTTCCTTTTTGTGCGTGTGTAGAAGATCAATAAAGGACAATCGATAGTTTAGGTTTTGGTTTAGACTTTAGAAGCATGCTAAAAAGTTCGAAGTACATGTCTTTAAGCCAATCTAATATGATTCAATTCGCGAATACCCCTAATAAGCATTGTGGCATAATAGTTAACCTTTGGTACGTAAAATCATTTTGAGTGCGCGGTTCTAACAACTCAGATTTTATAGTTAGCGAATTGGTTAAAAGATTAGATACAATGTTCTAATCAATGACTTGATTGTGATTTCGCATTCTATTGTTCTAATCATCCACCATAAATGCCACTGGACATTAGCTATTTAGGTTAGCCTGAATAACAATATTGGATTTAGTGTCATTCAAAATTCGAAAAAGACCCAAAACTCATATATTAATATAAAAACAAAAAAAGGAAGAGATACGTGTGATGAATGTGGGACTAGAGCTAAATTATTGGCCAAATATACACACATGATTTGATTATTGAAGCCCCCTGATCATCATAGGAGAGTGATTGAACGGTGATGATGAGAAAACAGAGGAAGTAGATTCTAAGACGTGTAACAAAGGATCCCTCCTAATCATCGTTCTCATCTTCTTTCTGTAAAGCTCACCTTATATATTAAACCCTGGCTGGCTTTTGACCGTTGACTGAGGAGAGGCACGTGCGCCGCATCGTTCCTTCTTTTCTTTCAAAAACGATGATTTCGGCGACGCACGTGCACTCTCTTGTCCCGACATGTAGTAACATAATCATGCCTTAACTGTTTCACTTTATGTTTGTTTATTGCTGCTCCCTCCTGTTTTTCTTAATTAATCAACCTGCTTTGAATATATCCCACTTCCCCCTTTAAACTAATCTCTCACTTAGTTAATTTTATCGTATAGCCACGTTCATCATATCATATAGTAAATTCAAGTGGTCCCGGAAACTTTGCACGTGACATGCCTAAACTGTAACTTCAATTTAAAGCTCTTTTATTTTAACCATACAGACACAGTACTGTGAATGAGAATCAAATTGCGTATAGTATTGGTAATTTATTATGATAAGTATCACAGTTGTTGCTTACTCAACACCGCCATCAATTGCAAATGCAGATTGAAAAAAAAAGTTAAAAATTGCCTAACTAAATGTGATGAAAGCTAAAAATCATCTATAAATTAGTTTATATTTAAATAAAAATAAACTATGATTTTGATCTGTTAATTTTTTAAATTAAGTACATTCTTAAATATAGCAATATTACTTTTTAACACAAAAAAATGCGACAATATATTGTCCGGCAATTTAACACAAAAAATGCTACATTTGCCATGTACTTTTTTTTAGAATAAGGTTTTTTTTCCAATTGAAAACATTTCATTGATAACATCGGGTTGGATCATAATTCGAGAGGGTAGTCCAACTAGTTGGGTAAAGCCAACGGAGAATTACAAGTTAATTTCTTGCACTTGAGCTCATAACTACTTTGCACACCTAACAAAAAATAACCCAAGAAGACTTAAACTTGTAACACTGAGTCCACAACCATAGGTCGGACAAACCCTCATCCAACCGCAGAGAGAAGATGACGGTGGTGTTTACACCAAATTTTGGTAAAACAAATAGAGAATCCAATGATCAATCTAGGGACTGGATTCGAGTCCAATGGGTGAAATCTCATTTACTTTGCATTTCAATTCATATTGTTTCATCTTTTCTTATTTTTTCTCTTTTATTTTTCCTTCATTTGTCTCAATTTCTTTACTTCAACCTGTTCTTTATGAAAAAATCTGGAATTGACACTCAAACGTTTTCACCAAAGAACCCAAGAGGACTCGAATCCAGTCCCTAGATTGATCATTGGATTCTCTATTTGTTTTACCAAAATTTGGTGTAAACAAATTGGCACGCCCAGTGGGACCTCTTTGTGAAAATAGTTGTTGAATTCGGTTATCATTCAAACTTACTTAACCCACGTTTATGCGTTTAAGAAGTGGAAGACTAGTAAGTATGGCGAATGGTAGATCGAGAAGTGGTAATTCCCCTCCCGCGAATACTGGACCTTCGGCAAATCAAACCGGAAATCCCGGTGCTGGAGTGAATGTTGAGGGAAATGCCTTGAACTCTGGAACGGCACAGGCAACAACGACCAATGTGGCCGAAAATGTTATACCTGTGGTGACGCAAGCGGCTACAGTGCCCTCTCCGACGACTCCAGTCGTATCACAAATGGTTGCTGGGGCATCTCGCCCTCAACCGGTGAACATGCCGGTGAATCCGCCATTTGGGATGCCTCCAGGGTTAATGGCTGGAGTAGGGACATTTCCTGCCATATATTCAGATAACGTAATGTCAGTCGGATCCCCGAGGAATCAACACCAGGCTTCGGCCTCCAACGTCGGGGGTCGAAATAATATTTATCCTCAGGGGATGGCAGGGGCGAGTGTCAACCATTTAGGGACTTCGTTGACAAATACCTCTGTTAACGTATTGAGGCAACAAATGGATGATAGTAACCACGAAATGGTGAATATGTTGGCCCAACAAATAGGAACTGTGTTTAATCCTTTAATCCAAAACACAAATGAGTCGTATCAGCAGTTGACGAGACAAATGGGTCGAATTGCTGACGCTTTTGGAGTCCCTCGAAACGAGGTGGCGAATCCTGTGGGGGTAGCGGCGAATAATGCCGTCGAAATAAATGCGGTTCCTCAGAATGTTCCGTTTCAAGCAAATGCCGAGGTGGCGGTAGTGCAAGGTCGAAATCAATTGGATAACCTTGGTGGCCAAATGCCTCTGAACATTGAAAATCCTATCTTAATAAATCGGAATATGGATGCAGATAGGGTAGTCGAGAGAGTTAGACAAAATAACGTTAGGGGGCATCAAAATATAGCAGGCATAGTCGAACAGTTATTGAACCAACATGGATTCAATGTGGGTTATGCAAATCGACCCCATTTTGCTTCGGCTTTCTCCGAATTCGTCCTGCAAACAGAATTGCCTAGAGGATGGAAAGTTCCTAAGTTCACCAAGTTCTCGGGGGATACTGGAGAGTCGACAGTCGAACATATCGCTAGGTACCAAATAGAAGCAGGGGATATAGCAAATAATGAGAACCTGAAGATGAAATATTTTCCGAGCTCTTTGACTAAAAATGCTTTTACTTGGTTTACTACTTTGTTGCCTAATTCAATCCATAATTGGGCTCAGTTAGAGAGAGTTTTTCACGAACAGTTCTTCAGGGGTGAGTCGAAAGTCAGTCTGAAGGAATTGGCCAGCGTGAAAAGAAAATTCAAAGAAACCATAGATGATTACTTGAATAGGTTCAGACAAATGAAGTCGAAGTGCTTCACTCAGGTCCCAGAACATGAGTTAGTCGAAATGGCGGCTGGCGGCCTAGACTACTCAATTCGTAAGAAGATAGATACCCAACATCTTAGGGACATGGCTCAATTGGCTGACAGGGTCAGACAGATTGAAAATTTGAAGCTCGAAAAAGAAAAATTTAATAGAGTTCCCAAGAAGGGTAAAGTTGCGTTCGTCGAAAGTTGCGAATATGAAGTCGATTATGACTCTTATCCAGGCAACTGTGATGATATCGAACAGCAGGAGGTTGATGTGGCCGAATTGGTATCAGGACCTCCTTATGTTTGTAGGATGTTAAAACCCTATGAATCTAAAAATGCGGAAACAAACAAAGGTGTTGGTAAATTTCCTGTGAAAGCGTATAATTTCGATGTTACTAAATGCGACGCGATTTATGATATTCTGTTAAAAGATGGTCAAATTAAAGTATCTCCTGATCAAAAAGAAGTACCTTTCGACCAAAGGAAAGGAAAAAAGTTTTGCAAGTTTCATAATGTATTCAGTCACTGGACTAATAATTGTGTACGTTTCAGGGATCTGGTGCAAACTGCAATCAAAGAAGGACGGCTCAAGTTCGAGGAAAAGGATAAGGCTGCTATGAAGATTGATTCTGACCCAATGCAAATTGGCAACGCCAATTACGTCGAGCCAGCCGGGATAATGATGGTTGAGTTGTCTGATTTGAATCAGGTTGCTACTGGAGGAGATGATATCGAAGCTGTGGGGCCTACTCCAGGGATGGAGAAGGTCGAATTGTCTGAAGAGGGAATGGATGCTCCTTCCGTGGAAGAAGATGTCGAAACAGCTAAGAAGGTGGTTTACCCTCGGTCGGAGGAAAGCCTGTTGGAATTCCTGCAGCGTTGCCAAAAGTCTTACTCTGAAGTGATGTTGTGCCCAAGGTGCAGTGTCGTGTTTGACAAGGTGGCTGCTCAAGCTATAGAAGATGCTGAAATCAAGAAACGCCGCGCAGTAATACCGGAAAGGCCTCCTAGTTTTGGGTCCAGAGGACGAGCTGATTCTCCCTTCATAAGGGGAAGGGGAACTTTTGGGTTCGGAAGAGGGCGTGGTCGAACTTATATGCCACCAAGTCGAGTTCCGTTCAACAAGTGGATGGCAAGGGGTCAGGCGCCTCACCCTAAGGTTAAGGTGGTCGAATTGGGAAGTGGGTCTGCCTATATGGATAATTCTCGAAATCATAAGAATTATACCTATGTCCCAAGGCCGTATCTAGGTCGAAACCCAATGACAAAAACTCAATGGAGGCGTCACCAGAGGGAGAAAGCCTTCGAGGCAGGCCAATCCAGTTCTGAAAGGCCAGTCAAGTACCAACTTTTGGGCCAAAGTGGTGGGGCTCCTATGGTTCCTATTCAGGTGATTAAGCAGAGTATGAAGAATGCTGGGAATTGGGTGACTACAAACCAGGCAAAAGGGAAAGAGGAACAGTCTGAAGATGTCGAAATGAAGGACAACTTTGAAATGTTGGAGTCTGAGTTTGAGTCCATGTGCAGCTTAGTCTCGATCCTTCCAGAAGAGTTCGATGTGAAAACTGAAATCACTGATGATGAAGAGGATTACTACGTCGAGGAGGATGATGACAATCCACTGTGCTATTATGTGATGACTAAAGGAGGAATCGAAGATGATTGTGCTGTTTTCAAGAAACCAGATATGGAGATGAAAAAGCATTTGAAACCGCTTTTTGTGTGGGCCCGCATTGAAGGAGTAGGCGTCAATAAAGTCTTGGTTGATGGCGGAGCCGCCATAAATTTGATGCCAAAGTTTCTGCTTAAGAAGATTGGGAAATCTGTCGAGGATTTGCAACCTCATAACATGATGTTGACTGATTACGAGGGAAAAACTTCTAAGTCTTTGGGAATGTTATTGGTGGACACCACAATTGGTACTGTTTCTCGACCTACTCTGTTCGTGGTAGTGCCATCGAAAGCAAACTACAATCTGTTGCTAGGACGAGAATGGATTCATGGGGTGGGAGCTGTGCCGTCCTCCCTTCATCAAAAGCTGTCAATTTGGAGGCCAGATGGGGTGGTCGAAAATGTTGATGCTGACCAGAGTTATTACAAAACTGAAGTGGAGTTTGTTGACCGAAAGAATTTCGAGAAGCGGATGGCAAACATTGCTCCGTATGAATCAGAAGGAAAAGAACGCATGGAAGGTTCCACTAGTTATGCGATGAATCTTCATCCGGAGTACGGATTTCTTTGGAATAAAAACTTTCGTGCTCAGAATGCCACTGGAGAGTGGCAAATCGTTGAATTAGATGATTGAGTCGAGCATAGCTCGAATATCGGCCTATGCGGCCGAGATGAGAATAAAGACGGCCTTGGAGGCCGAACAATATATAGGAACGGCAAAGGAAGCCGAATATGAAGAAATTTGCAAACCGGAGGAGTGCCTAGATTTGGATCATTTTAATGAAGACAGATCAAAACCGGTTCTTGATTGTATATATGATGATGAACCCCTTGGATTCGAGCAATCTTTAGATCCCATGTTAAAAATGCAGGCTCAGGATCCTTTGGAGGAGGTTGATTTAGGAGATGGGACTAAGAAAAGGCCGACGTATGTAAGTTCGTTGATCGATTCGGGTTTTAAGAATCGGATTGTTAGTTTGTTGCAAGAATACAAAGATTGTTTCGCATGGGATTATGACGAAATGCCGGGTTTAAGCCGGGAGTTAGTGGAGTTGAAGTTACCAATTCGGCCTGGTAGGAAACCAGTGAAGCAAGCCCCAAGGAGATTCGCCCCGGAGGTGTTCTCAAAGATAAAAGAGGAAGTGGAGCGCTTACTTGGAGCAAAGTTCATACGAACAGCCAGGTATGTCGATTGGTTAGCTAATGTAGTTCCTGTACTTAAGAAAAATGGTAAAATGAGGGTTTGCATAGATTATAGAGATTTAAATTCGGCTACGCCGAAAGATGAATATCCCATGCCTGTGGCCGAAATGATGGTAGATTCTGCCGCAGGAAATGAATATTTAAGTTTACTGGATGGATATTCGGGGTATAACCAAATTTACATTGCAGAGGATGATGTGTCGAAGACTGCATTTCGGTGTCCAGGGGCACTAGGAACATATGAATGGGTGGTGATGCCGTTCGGTCTTAAAAATGCCGGTGCAACTTATCAGAGGGTAATGAACACTATCTTTCATGAATATATTGAGAAATTTATGCAAGTGTATATCGATGATATTGTAGTAAAGTCAAAATCTCAGGATGTTCATATCGAACATCTTAAGTTGTCATTTGAAAAAATGAGAAAGTACGGTTTGAAAATGAACCCACTCAAGTGTGCCTTTGGTGTAATTGCAGGGCAATTTCTGGGATTCATTGTTCATAAGAAGGGCATTGAAATCGACCAGAATAAGGCGAAGGCAATCTTCGATACTCAACCACCGTCGAATAAAAAACAGTTACAATCTTTGTTGGGCAAAGTCAATTTCTTGAGAAGGTTTATCATGGATCTAAGCGGGAAAACCAAGGTATTCTCCACATTGCTTCGACTTAAGAAAGAACAAGAGTTTCAATGGATGGAAGAACATCAGAAGGCGTTTGAGGAAATAAAAGCCAGCCTAACAACGGCACCAGTCATGGCTCCTCTCATTCGTGGAAAACCAATGAAACTCTACATTTCGGCATCAGAGGAAACTATTGGCAGTGTGTTGGCTCAAGATGATGAAGATGGAATCGAAAGGGCTATATATTATTTGAGCCGGATCCTTAATGATGCCGAAACTAGATATAGTTTAGTAGAAAAATTGTGTTTATGTTTGTATTTTTCATGTACTAAACTTAAGTACTATATCAAACCTATTGATGTAACCGTTATTTCCCATTATGATATAATAAAGCATATGCTGTTCAAGCCCATTCTTCATAGTCGAATTGGAAAGTGGGCGTTGGCCCTTACTGAGTTTTCTTTAAGTTATCAACATTTAAGGGCTATGAAAGGCCAAGTAATAGCTGATTTTTTGGTTGATCATAGTGGGTCGAAAGAACAGGAGACGGTGGTGACGTTGAAACCTTGGGAAATGTATTTCGATGGTTCGAGGCATAAGAAGGGGACCGGGATAGGTATCTTGGTAATTTCACCCCAAGGAATCCCGACAAAAATTAAGTTGGGCATCGAAGGTGAGTGTTCGAATAATGAGGCAGAGTATGAAGCTTTATTGATTGGGCTCGAAACGGCTCTAAACTTGGGGGCTAGAGAGCTCTTAATTCGTGGAGATTCAGAGTTGGTTATTAAGCAACTAACTGGTGAATACCAATGCGTTAGTGAGAATTTAATGAAATATCATTCGAAAGCAGTTAAAATGTTAAGAAGTTTTGATGAAGTCGAATTATGTCATATCCCTAGGATCGAGAATGCTGAAGCGAATGTTTTGGCACAAATTGCGTCAGGTTACCGGCTACCTCGGAAAAAGTTTAAAGAGCTAGTAAAGGTCAAAAGAAAGTTTATTCCTAGTTTTAAAGAAAGGAAAGTGGAGTTCGAGCAGGAGGTATTGGTTATTAGTAATTTGGATGACAGTGATTGGAGGAAACCTGTTGTGAAATACTTGCAAAACCCAAACGCACCAATAGATCGAAGAACAAAGTATCGAGCTCTAAGTTACTTGATTTTGGATGACGAATTGTTTAAAAAAGGGGTGAATGAAGTTTTACTAAAGTGCCTAAGTGAAGAAGAAGCGTTTCGGGCAGTCAAGGCCGTTCATGATGGTATGTGTGGGGCGCATCAGGCTGGCCATAAGATGAAGTGGACATTGTTTCGACAAGGAGTATATTGGCCAAGTATGTTAAAAGATTGCATTGAATATGCCAAATCTTGCGCCGAATGTCAGAAGCATGCTGGCATCCAACATGTACCGGCAAGTGAGTTACACTCGATCGTGAAACCCTGGCCATTTAGGGGTTGGGCGTTGGATTTGATAGGTCAAATACATCCTTCTTCGTCTAAACAACATGACTATATAATAGTGGCTATCGATTACTTCACTAAATGGGTCGAGGCCATTCCGCTGAGAGGCGTCGACCAAGATACGGTTATTAGTTTTATTCAAGAACACATAGTATTTAGATATGGGATCCCTGAGACGTTAACTACTGACCAAGGGTCAGTATTTACTGGGAGGAAAATGGCTCAGTTTGCTGAGGATTTTGGAATAAAACTGTTAACTTCAACGCCATATTATGCTCAGGCGAATGGACAAGTCGAAGCAGCTAATAAAGTTTTAATTAACTTGGTTAAGAAACACATTAGTCAAAAGCCGAGAAGGTGGCATGAAACTTTGAGTCAAGTTTTATGGGCTTACCGAAATTCGCCCAAAGAGGCCACTGGAGTAACTCCTTTTCGACTTACGTACGGGCATGAGTCAGTTTTACCGATCGAAATATGCTTACAGTCCGTTAGAATTCAAAGGCAATTCGAGATTCCGTGTGATGATTATTGGAATATGATGTATGACGAGTTAATTGAATTGGACGAGGAAAGATTAAATGCTTTAGAAGTTATGATTCGACAAAAAGAACGAATTACTAAAAGTTATAATAAAAAAGTCAAGTTTAAGGCATTTAGCGTTGGAGACTTAGTTTGGAAAGTGATCCTTCCAATGGACAAAAAAGATCGAGCATACGGAAAATGGGCCCCTAAATGGGAAGGGCCATTTAAAGCGATTAAGTGTTATTCAAACAACGCGTATTCGATTGAGGAAATTGGAACGATTGCTCGAATATTGACGATAAATGGAAAATACTTAAAAAGGTTTAAGCCAGCGATTCATGAGATAAAGATTGATATAGAAATGTAGTGCATAAGCTGAAAATAAATATGGCGAAAACGCTATTAGAGAGTACATAGGGAAATAAAGTGGCACAGGCGCCATGTAAAAAAAAAAAAAACATGATCAATAGAAATAAGAAGACTAAAATGGTGGAGTGGCTTTCATGGGAGCATATCGACCCTTGAGTTTCTTAAGTCGCTTGTCAACCTTCGCCTTCTTGTTTTGAAGCTCAGAAATTTCGCCTTCAAGCCGATTCTTGTCTTTCACGTGAGAAATGGCCTTGGCAGCAACTTCGGTTTTTTGTTTCTTGAACTTGGCCAGATTGGCTTTGAGGGATTTTTCCTGTTGTTGAAGTTCGGCAATCTGTTTCAAAATTTCATTCAGTTGCATCGAGTCAGCTTCTTCGAGTAATTTGATGGAATCCACTTCGGTTTTAGCTTGGTCGAATGATTCAGCTGCTTGTGTGCACTCAGTGAATTTGGAGGCTAAGTCTTGACCGACAAGTTTGGCTTGGTCAAGGGTCGAGAGTGATTCGTCAAGAAACTCTTGTAATTCTTGAATGCCCTTTTCTTGTTGATCAGTGAGGTCCTCATTGCCAAGGTCAGCGATAAGTTGCTTAATTTCTCGGCCTAAGTTAGGATTCGAGTTGAGGGCAGAGAATAGATCTTGCTCAAACGTAAGAGATCGCAGCTTGTTGATCATGGTGGTGGCAGTGTTCAGAGTGCTTGTGCCTTCGTTTTGCATAGATGATTCTTGGCTTCGACTGGTGCTAAGAGAGACTTGACCGCTGATGAGTTGCTCAAGGGCTAATACTGGGTCATCCATAGCAAGAGCGTCAAAGTCTTCGATAGGAATGGACTGAGGAGACTTCTTGCCAGCAACAGGGCTCGAAACCTCAAGGGCTTTTTCTTGGGTCTTCGAAACTTTGGCAATGGGTGAAGGGATAGGCTGACGGTCTTCATCAGTATCTGACTTTTCGGCCGAAGCACCAAGGTCCTGCGTAAAGGACTCATTGTCAGATGAAACATAACTAACTATTCGACCAGAAGGATATTGAATTCGTAATGGTTGAAAGTTTAAAAAGTCATCAAGACTTTGGCAGTCAGAAGAACTGGAATCAGAAGAGTTCGAAGACAAATGGATTACTTGAGGAGGGGGCTTTGGTTGCGAGGAATTGTCCTGAAGAAGAATGCAAAAGGTAAGTACAAGGATTAAGGGATAACCAAGAAAAGAGTGTTGAACGAAAAATACTTACTTGTTCTTGCTGAGTTTTGGTCGGAGAAGAAGCTCCCGAACTTTCGCTTTGAGAGGAGCCAGAATCTTCTTGGTCAGTTTCTGCTTGTTGCTCCTCTTGATTCGGCTCAGCCCCGGCACGTTTCTTTGCAGAAGAGATCGGTGGATTCTCTTCGTTAATGTCCGAGGCTTTAGAGTTAGCATTGTCTTGTGCAGCTTCATCTGGATCGACAGTCTTGGAAGAAATGTTCTCGTCTTCAGGAATTGGGTCTACCTGCAAAATATAAGGAAAGAAGATGAGTAAAAAAAAAAAAAAAAAAAAAAAAAAAAAAAAAAAAAATGAGAAGGGTAGAAGATAAGATTACCAAAGTTCTTTCTGAGTCGTCCTTTTCGGACGAAATTCTTATTTTCTTTCGAGCATCCGAAGTCGAGCTTTGAGAACCTCTCTTTCGAGCCTGGAAAATATATAAGATATGGATTTGGAGTTGAATAAAGGGTAAAACAACACATTAACGAATATACCTTAGGGACGTTCTTTTGTTGAACTGGAATGCCTGTTGAATTGTCGGAACCTTCGTCTTCCTTACATGGAACCTTGGGTATTGGTTCGGCTGAAGGAAAAGGGGTATAAGTGCGAGAGTAAAGGAAAAAGAACAAAAGTAGGACGAGTCTATCTAACCTTGATGAATTTGTGTAAGGACTTGGACGTGACATGAGTTAATATGAATGTGTCCGGGGTAGTTGTGCAAGAAATATTTAGTCGAAGTAACCCTTTTCGGAAGTGGTAAAAGACTTGTATAAAACATTTGTATGTAAAATGGTCGAGCCACTTTGGGTAAATAACAGGTAAAGCCAAAGCCATGTCACTGGTAGGAAAAAGCTGGAAATTTTGGACAATAATGTCGAAGAGTGTAAACATATTTATCCACAAAAGGGGGAAAAAGTTTAATTTTTAAAACTTTGGCTTTGACCTTTTCTTTTAAAACTTCCGCCGCTTCCGAAAGGGTTAAATTCAATCGACCTGGAAGATAAACAGTTTTGGAAGAATCTCTGAAATGACTGGATTTCTTTGATGAGCATACCTCGAGTTTTCTTTGTAGCCTTTTTCTGCACAGATTGAAGAGCTTCAGTCATCTTTCCAATACAAACTCCTAAGGTGGTCTGAATAGACTTGTAGTAGGTCGACCACCAAACTTCAAATTCTTTAGTGCAATAAAAGGATGGTTCGAAAGACAGAGGTTCAAGACGAAGAGCAGACGTCTTTTTGTCATAATAGTTGAGGGCTTCATAAAAAGAGTCGACATCTTTGTCGCAAAACCCTTCGTTGCAAATGGCATCCTTTTTTGAGAAAAGAGGGATAGGAACGATTTGACATAGGCCGAATTGTCTAGCCACAAGCTGAGGCTGGTAACCCAACACGTTCACCTCAGATTTTTTGAAACCAAGGGGAAGAACTTGAGGTCGGAAAAAATTCCCTCCAGATGCTAATACTTTTCAAGTTGTTCGCCCGGAGATTCGCATGGGAAAGGTCGGACAAGCCATTTGGACCAGTAGTTGGAGCAGCAAATGGAGCAAGGTCGGGAGTAAAAGAGGTCATTTCCATAAAAGCAGTAAAAACTCACGGAAAGTGGTTTCTGGATCGACTTTATCTTTTGGAAGGAGTCAAGCAATTAAGTCGAAAAGCAAGCAATAGAAGTCGAGACATTTTGTGGACTTGGAGTTGAGAGTTTGGTCTCAAATATGGCATTTAGCCAAAGTTGAAGAAACCATAGAGGTCCAGCAAAAAGGATGTTTTTCTCGGCTCCAGAGGGCTTCTGAAGAGAAGTGATGGCTTGACTCAAAGAAAGGTAAAGTTCGCCTAATAAAACTTTACCTAAACAGACGTCGGTACCTTCGTGCAGAAGTTGAGCAAGAAGCACAAATTTCTGAGGAACTTGAAGAGACTTGGAACAAAGGAAGAAAGCAGAAAGCCAGAACAACAAGAAAGCTACATGTTCCGAGTCGGAAACATTTGCAGAGGTCTTGTCGTGGTTTCTCAGAATGAAGCTTTTGTAAGTTAGATGGTTATAGTCTAATTTGATTTCTTTCTTAACAGGCCGGTCGAATGTAAAAGAAGAACCTGTAGGTCGAAGACCGGCAATAGCAGCTACATCTAAGAGAGTAGGGGTAATCATTCCCTGAGGAGTATGAAAGGTATTGGTCGAACGCTCCCAAAAGAAGAAAGAACTGGCTAAACATTGCTGGATGGTAGACAATTTTCGACCTAGATAATTGGATTATGTCAAAAATCCCTAAAGTTTTCCAGAAATCTCCTTTCACTTTCTCGACTTTGTTTAACCATTCAATGTAGGGATTCGTTTTCACTGGAGGTGAAGAACGGAAAGCTCGAGGGGGTCACCTAAAAAGGACAGATTGTAGGAATCCCTAAAGGCCAAGATTTTCTCATCCGGTAAAGGTGAAGGAAAGAATGCAGATGCATTTCTTGGGAAAGTAGTTTGGTAAGGTCCTAGATATGCATGCAACTTATCACCAATGGAGAAGGGGAATAAGTACCTGGGAATTCCAGATCTTAATCTTTTCTTCTTCATTGGGAGTTCTGGAACAAAGGTCCTCCCTTCAACTTCAATGGGTTTTAAAAAGAGAAACCGCAGACGGAACCTGAGAAGAGGATGTGGAAGTCATGATGGTGGCCGGCGAACTGGAAGATGATGATGATGCAATGATGAAGATGGTGAAAGCTCGCGCAAACCGAAATGGTTCCGGTAGAGCTTTGGAATATCAAGGAGTTGCAAGGTTTTGGAAATGGGTTTTTTCTTTTTCAGAGAGAAAAGCTAGAGGTTGAAGATGAAGTAGAAGTGGAAGGTTTTTTCCACCTATTTATAAGACTTAAGTCTGGGTAAGATGAGCGGTTGAGATTAGACCGGATGCCAAAACTTTGTTCAATGAAATTTAGTTCAATCCGTTTGAATTCTGAGTGGGGGTATGGC